>NW_015154572.1:0-1056 GCF_000732505.1 Cyprinodon variegatus | reverse complement strand
GTGTGAGCGGCCATCTGCTGAGGCCGACGGGTTCAAGGAGACAGATGCAGACATAGAAAAAGAAGCATAGATACAAAAGGCAACCAGCTCAACAGGCTGCCCCGTCCAGGAAACACACCCATGTCAGAGGATGAAGAGAGCACATCCAGTTAGTCACAGTCAGAGAAACAGGACTACACTGAAAAACAGGCCAAGCTCCAACCTCTAGAAACAAAGGTGGCAGCAGCATAGCTGATATTTCACTCCAATTCAACATGAGAAACATGAGAGACAGAGCAGTACTGTTAAGGCTTAGAAGAAATATCATGAATATGATATATGATACACAGGAGGCAGAGAATACTGCTCAAAGCCAGTCAGCTGGTTAGTCAGCCATCTTTGTTTCCCTCCCAAGACAACTAGGCTCCATCTAGCCGGCCTTTGTCATTACAGTGATAAATCCTGAGTAGCTGGGTCGCTGAAAACAAAGGTGTCAAGTTTTACATTCAAAGTTTTTTATGTGAGCAAACCACATTGGTTTATGAGAAATTCATTTTTTAAAAATACAAGTATTTAGGTTCTATAATGAGCAAAAGATTTCTGTATTTTCTTAAAATATAGATTTGTTTTAATCTATATGTTTAGGTTCTACACACAAGTTTATACAGTGTGGACTACAAAACTATTATGTTGTTGATGTGCTGTCTACTTGAATGGGGCACTGTTTGCACATTTTATGAGTAAAAATATTTTATAATTTTTTTTTTAAATAATTTTTTCGAAAGTAGTAAATCATTTATTTCCCATTAAGGTAGATTTATGTGTTTTAATTTGTTTTCAGATTTAACATGTTAAAGAAGGCTTTAAGATGGGTAAACTTTACAATAAAATAGCCGGGGTCACATCCGTATCACTGGTGTGGCTTTAATGACATCACAAGGTTGAAAACATAATCAACTTTTTAAAGCTACAGTGTGTAATAATTACAGGAATATACAGTCAGAAATGTAATATATTATACATAAATATGTTATTTTATCATCATCTACGAGCTCAGCCTCTTAACCTTAATATTTG
>NW_015154571.1:4136-4933 GCF_000732505.1 Cyprinodon variegatus | reverse complement strand
TTTTTTTTTTTTTATCTTGGCCCCGATGACTAGCTTACTGGTTCATTCCATTCAGCTAACTAGCTCCGCCCAGTTTCTCATCGCTCAGACCTTTGAGCTTGCCTTTTCCTGTTTCGGGTTTGTTTGCCTGGTCTGTATTCGGACTCCTGCTGGTTTCTGCCTGTCTACTGAACCTGGATCTGCCTCTGACTTTGACTTGGATTTCCCTTCGACACCTTTGCGGATCTCTGATCTTCTGGTCTGGACTGCTGTTAACCTCTTCGACACCAGCTTGGGCTTCGTCTTCTGTATACTCCTGCCTTCCTTCTGCTGTTTGGGTCTGCTTGTCAGCCAGTTCGACAGTCTTCCGGCTCTGCATACTTCTGGTAGCCATCTGGCTGAATTCTACTCCTTCCTCTGGGCAGGTACTGAACTCTAAAACCAGGTTAGTGACTCACATGTCCATAAACGCTATTTGTCAGATTTACATGGTCATTAACCTTTGTTTTTTCCTCTACACAGATTCTGGTCTTTGATGCCCTTGTTGCTGAATTGCAGGTCCGACGTACGTCAATAAATGCTTTTGTGAATTACACTATTTCTGCTTGGAATTCTGGGTCCTCATTTCTGAGCCTTGACACAGTTCATGAAAGGAAAACAATGTTTCTGGAACAACCTAGCCAGAGCTTACCTTACAAGGAAGATAAATTGTTGCAAGATTTTTGAATTCACAAACTCCCAAAAGTACATCTTACCACAAGCCAACAGATGCGTTTTCTTCATTGGTACAGAAATGTTTCGGACCAATGAAATGCAGT
>NW_015154571.1:0-2307 GCF_000732505.1 Cyprinodon variegatus | reverse complement strand
GTGTGTGTGTGTGTGTGTGTGTGTGTGTGTGTGTGTGTGTGTGTGTGTGTGTGTGTGTGTGTGTGTGTGTGTGTTTTCTCTCTGACCTGCTGAATCTGAGGAGGACTGGGCTGGTCCTAACTTCAGGGAGGAAGGGGAGATGCTCCCTCTAGTGGCCTGTCAGTGTGGTAACCAGGGATCTTATCTGTAATACTGACTAAAGGTTTATTTTGGCAGCTATTAAAGTTTAGAACACATTGAGTAGTGAGCAGAGAAACACCAATAACCTTGCTTAATTCACTATAACCAAATAATCCCAATTTAGGACTACTTACATAACCTATTTTACATGATTAGACCTTCATGAATGGGAGATGATCAGAAATGATTTTCTCTCAGAGAGCTGCCTAATAAATTTATGGCGACCACATTCACAGCTTTGTTTGATGGCTCATTAGTTCCTACATGCAGGCAACATGAGATAAAACTGATTTGCTGGTAATCCGGCTCCTCCTTCAGATTAATATGCTGATCTGATTATTTTTGTGTCCAGCTGTAATTTAGTAGCATACAAACCAAAGATGTAATCAGAGGATGACGGTGATTTAATGTGTGAAATATTGCAGAAATGACCACGGCTGAGTTGCAGGAGGGTGATGAAGCTTTTTAATACTCTCCCCATGGAAGGAGGATAAAAAACATGGAAGGAAAATTGTTTGGGCTGCTGTTAAAAAAAAAAAGAAAAGCCCTGATGATGATGCATTCCTTGTAGGCAAACACACGTAGACTATTAATTTAGGGAGCATAAATATGGAAATTAAGTCATAAAGCTTTACAGTGCTGACAATGTCTGAGTCAGATAGATTCAGAGGCAAAAGGCCACATCAGTCAGGGATCCACTGGGCTTCATGCACAAATAACTGCTTGGTTTTTGAGCCAAATCTGATGAAAACACTGAAAGCTTCGCCTTTGGCTGCCTGATTTGATTAAAGAAGCAGGATCTGTTCACACCTGCCTTTACAAGCTTCAACATTCTTTGGATGGATGATAATATTTCAAAATGTAACCAAAAGAACCTGCAATATAGATGCTCTCTGCAGACATGTATTACCATACAACGTTTCTTACGGCTCTAACCTTTCATGTGTTTCTGGTTTATTTGTGGTACATCTACATTGTTCAGTTTGGTCCCTGTTTTATTCTATTTCTTTATTCTAGTTTACAATTTCATCTAACTTGCTTTATGAGTAACTTTCAATCTTATGAAGTGAAGATCTGCATGATAATTTTTAAGGATGCACAATATTGGGATTTTGGCCGATATCCGATATGCCGATATTTTAAAACTCATGTAGCCGATAACCGATATCGATACTGATGTTAAAGATGGATAAAAATAAGAAGTCATTGAAAATAGCAGTTTTGTTATCCATTTCTGACACTTTGAAAAATAATACACTCAAATATATTTTCATATGCTGATATCAAATTGATTTTTAAAAACGCTGTATCGATCTATTTTACTTTCAAAATCTCGTGAAATTTCATCGTTCTGTTACAAACTCTCGTGATATTTTGCAAATTCTTGTGAGATTTTGTTAGTAAAATAGATCGATACCGCGTCAATATATCATCATATAAAAATATGGCAAAATTTTGTGAATTTTCGGGGGATTTCGTAGCATAACGATGACATATAGCAATAATTCATTAGTAAAAAAGATTGATATGGTGTTTTTAAATGGCAATATATCAGCATATGAAGATATTGTGATATTTTAATATATCAATATTTTTTCCCTTGTCTTTAGAAGTTTTTAAGTCTGTAAAAAAGAAGTTTTTGTTTTTAGACTTTAGAAACTTTAGAAAGCTGATCAAATATTGGGTTAAATATCGGTGGGGTGGCCAATGTCCGATATTCAGTTTTAAGGCCGATACCGATATCGTGCCTCCCTAATAATTTTTATAATAAGGGAAAGAAATCAGGAGAGTTGATGCCTGAGAGCAGAACCTTGGATATCTAGAAATCCAGCCCCTAATGGTGGAGATTTAAAAGCTCCATTGCAGGAGCAAATCTGCCTGTAATTCTCCACAATAGGGAACTATTCTAAGTGAAGAAAACTAATTGACTTTTCAGCAATGGTTAAGTTCTTACCAGTGTTGTTGTTATGCCGTGTGCGTTACTGAATTAGCACATTCCAGCATAAAGTGAATTTTGTTCCATTATTGCTTTAGGTGAAGAAGACATTTTGTAAATGAAAATTTTAAAGAAATGTCATTTGGAAATTAAACTTTGAAAAACTTTTCAATTAAACAAAACGTTTGAGA
>NW_015154570.1:3268-4935 GCF_000732505.1 Cyprinodon variegatus | reverse complement strand
GTCCTTTAAACCAATTAAATGAAAACATTCAAATTTATATTTCCCCTTTTGGAAAGGCAGTGCATCATAGCAATTTTGTTTTTAACTTCTTTGTGTTTAAAGCCAAAATGCATCCAAGCATCTGACTTGAAATGTGATGGAGCCGCGGGGCGAATTTTCATAGTGTCCTCCATGTTTTATTTCATATGACTCGTCGCAGTATCCCACGGCCGGAAATGCTTGTAACACAAGGCAGCGGGCTTCAACACATCCGCAGCGACATCTGCTGGACTTGGTTTGGCTGATGTGCGCCAACCATTCATGTATTTTATTTGTTTAATTTTTTTATTTTTATAATCGATTCTTGAAGGCAAGAATCGATGCAGTAAATCACAAAAATCAGAATCGCGATGCATCGTCGTGACGATTATTTTGCACACCCTTAGTAGAGTTCCAAGGAAAAAATTCTCCTATGACCATTGAAAACAAGGCCGTTTTAGCTCCCAATTTAGCTCCCTTATTTACATTATTGACTTACATTTACAAATTCAGGAATCTACACCTATAATATTTAAAGTTCTTCTACCCTGTGCTGGAGTCATTTTTTCTGAAAGTACTGTCATAACAGGAGACTCAACAAGCAATAGAAAAATAGTGAAAGTAAGGAAGTTTTCCATGTGAGGATATACAAAGCTTTCGACTTCCCCGACCAGCAGGTCAAATGCAGAGGATAGATTTTGTTGGAATGTATAAATGCATTGAAACAAGTTTGCTTTATTGTTTCACTCTTTTGTCCATCTGGATCTCTGTTGCCAGTGCTGTGACATGTTTATTAAATACAAAGCAGAATTGTTTTGGCTTGTTATAGCAGATGCAACTTCCGCCATGTTGTTAGCTTATGTATGTCGGCTCAAAGGTATCACCTAAAGGGCTGGTTATAATCCCCGCAGCAGTTTGTCGCAGCGAGCTGGTCGCAGATATTTTTGATTTACTCCCAATATTGCAGCGTGGTCTGCGCTATGTTATTCCACGCCACAACTCAATAGGGACAATCAGGAACTAGCTGTGGGTCTAGATACGGCCTAGGCGGTAAGGAAGTAGGGGGAAGTTTTTGGGACAATGGAGGGACATGAGGGTGAAAAAGAGCGAGGATCCAGGTGGAAAAAGAGTCCCAGCATTCTCGCGCACCTCGATCTTCTAGGGTCCATCTGCAAGGGTTGTTTTTTCAGAATGGCGGTCATTAACACAAAACAAGCGGATGTAGATTTGACCAATCAGAAGCCTCCTGTCTACGGTCACCTACAGTTTTTGGAGAGGTGCACCCGAGTGTCTGCATCAGGGGCAAAGGCACATTTCAGTGTAGATCAGCCTTAATTTAGCGGGTCTGCTGATCCCAATGTATGCTGATCAGAGCTTACCCGTTTAAAGGTCATTTTAACCTATATGCATTACCAAGATGTTTGACATGGGCCACTGCCACTAAATGCCGGATGTTCCTGGGTTTGAATAGGATTTTTGTAGCCTGACGTAGTCCTACTCAATTCTAGTCAGAATATGAGTCTGATGCTGCTCCATAGAGCTGTGATTATGGGGCGTGTTACGAACGAACCAGGAAAAAAAATGCCTCTGCACTCAATTGGATAGACCTACAACCAATAAGAGCAACGGAGTGCGTGACGTATGTTAAG
>NW_015154570.1:0-404 GCF_000732505.1 Cyprinodon variegatus | reverse complement strand
GTCAGACCCTGTAATTTAGTGAAAGGGTGGAGTCAGAGTAAAAAAATATGAAACGGGGTCACTGCAGTGGCTGGAAGTTGGCTGCCATTCGGCTGCCGTTTGACTGGGAAAGGCCATTTTGAATGGCTGCTACTGTTGGTGTCTAAAGATATTCACAGGTTTGCTAACCTTCTAAACACATAGGTGCTGTATTAGATTAGCTCATTTCATGAAAAAATCCTTAAGTATATGTAGTACTTCCTCTTAAGTGTAGTTGGGTAATCTTTTATATTTGATATTTGGTTCAAGGGTTTCAATAAGTTATGAAGAATATCTGAATTAGGAACTTTAAAGTTTGTGCAAGTTCTTCCAGCTTGCTGTGGTCACCTCTGAATAAGCGGCAGCTGGAAGGACACAAAAATGCT
>NW_015154569.1:2977-4937 GCF_000732505.1 Cyprinodon variegatus | reverse complement strand
TTTTCCCTTGTACCTCAGATTTAAAACATTGATTAATAAATAAATATCACATTGGCGTATTGCTCAAAGTTTATGCACGGATTAACTTGTGGGAAACGACTGTTCAATTCATGCACCATACATGTTTAATGTTCTGTTGCCTAATGCCTACCTTGATGCACTACCAGATGTTTTTGTTTGGTTTTTTAAGTTGCAGGAAGTGCCAAAATGTTTCTAAACAGTGTTAAATGGCTCGACATTCTAATAGCTGTCCTTGTTAAGAATGGATTATACTTATAATTTTGAATTTTATTTTGAAACTTTTGTGAGTTTTTATCGTAAGGTGCTGGAGTCATCTCCTTTTCCATTTGTTTTAATTTATGACAAGCATTTTGTTTTGACTTAGCTACTTTGATACATGCCTTTTAAAAAGCACATTGTATTGAATAAAAAAGTTGTTTAATTGTCACTATGGTGTCACTTCAGTATAGCGTTAATTGTGAGTGCATGTCCCCCGGATTGTGAGTTGAGCAATATTGAAAATTTTGAGTGTATTTCCAGCATTAAACAAGTTGAAAATATTGAAAATTTTGAGTGTATTTCCAGCTTTATTTGAGTTAAAAATATTGAAAAATTTGAGTGTATTTCCAGCTTTATATTAGTTTAAAATATTAAAAAATTTGAGTATATTTCCTGCATTGATTTGAAAATATTGAAAAATTTAAGTGAAGTACTCCCTAGTCATAAGTTAGGAAATATTTATAAGATTACATTGAGATCATTTAAGGTAATTGCGCATGTAATTTTTATTTTATGTAAACTTAAAAAATTTAAAAACATCACTAAAATATTGTTGTGAAATCTGTTACAAAATAATTTTTGTGTTCTATGAACTTATTAGGGTTTACAGTGTTGACAAACATGTATTTGGTTTAAAGAACAACATGTTTGAACATGCTAAAGTTGTTATGCTCATCGAACTGCGTGAATTAATGGTTAGTTATATTCAACAAGTTTAATATAAATGACACTACCTATTACACTGCCACATGATGATCCACTACAGCCTTCTGTTTCTTGTCTGTTTCTTCTTGTTTCTTAAATTGTCTAGGGGCATAATCACCTGTTATTGAAATCTATATATCAAAGTAAATAAATTATTTATATGCTAGAGAATATATGGTTATTTACAGAGATATATTAACCAGTCAGTAAAAATGTCATGTTGGGTCTAAGGAGCTTAACCCAAATGCAGAACACCACGGAGACAGAGTAAAAGTTGTCAACTGTTTATTGAAAGAACACACAATAAAGTTATTGGAACTGATGCTGGAACGGGTCCGGGACTGGTATCACAGGGTTCTCTGCAGAGAGGGACAGTTTGCTTAACCAGGAATCGGGAGAGTCTTGACAGAGCTCCGAACTGATCTGTACCTGATGGTTGTTCAGACTGAGCGTTGGAGAGAGGGAACCAGAAGGGTCCAGAGACTGAGGGTTCAGCAGAGGGTTCAGCAGAGGGTTCAGCAGCGGCAGGGCTTGGCTTCAGACTAGTGAGGTTCAGACCTTGAGTTGATCTCCAAGTTTTCTCCTGAGAACTGGCTTGCAGATACAGACAGTGGATCCTCAGGTTTGGCTCACAGAGCAGGCAGGCAGGTTTCTGACTATAAGCTCCTCCAGAGCTCCAGGCTTTGATCAGGTCTTCCTAGGAAGCAGAGAGGACAAAGACTGGTTAGGATCAAGTTTACTCCTCAGAGTAATCAGAGATTCTGACATGCAGGTTCGGCTCAGGCTTGCTAACCATAACTGGTCTAACACTCTGGCACTGAAGGGAAGTTCAGCCGCTGCTTATAAAGCTGGTCTCCTGATGAGATGATCAGCCGCAGGTGTGCAGGTGGCTTCAGCTCAGGAGACCCAGGAGCCCTCTGCTGGAGAAAGGTGGCAAATATCCAGATCCCAACACAAATAAAGCAAGTATTATTTT
>NW_015154569.1:0-1120 GCF_000732505.1 Cyprinodon variegatus | reverse complement strand
CCCCCTCCTGAGCACCTGCCCCCCAAAATGTCTGTGCACGCCTCTGATGTTTGACCAAGAGATAAATATTTTAATACTTAATCAGGAGGAAATTCTCAGAAGACTAGAGCGTACCATGAAGGAAGCTACTGAGGTCTCTCTTGGGACTGATTATCAGTCGATTCCAGGTAAACTTTCAGTTTTTAAAACAAATTCATTTTTAAAAGAAAAAACATGTAGAAACTGCTTTCCTAGATATTTCAGCAGAGTTTGAACTGGTACAAAGACTCTATGACGAGCTGCTGCAAAACAGCCAGAATAGAGATCACTTTTAAGGTAAAGACCACAACAAATAATGTATTTTTTTGTGTATTGTTTCATCCAAAACTTTAGGTTGTATTTGCTGCTTTCTATTCAACAGCTACATTTATTAGTGGGATTCATCACAAGGACACATACTGCATCTACATCCATTAAAAAGAAAATCTTCTCTATGAAGAAAAATAAGAAATTAGCTAAACTTGTTTTGCCAATATGTTATTTCTTCAGGTTGTATCATAACCATTTAGATCTGTTTACTCTTTGGGTGTCATTTGCAACTGTTTTTAATTTTGTCTAAAGAAAGTTAGGAAGTGAAAGTAGAATTGCAAATCAGTCTGGTTAGATTCAAGTCCATGTCTTAGTGCTTTAAACTAAATTATGGGGGGAAATGTATGTTATGTTTCTTTCTTTTTAGTATTAGATTGAATAAGTTGTATTGATTTTAAGCAGAAGTGGGGTAATCAACTCTATATTTTGGAAGCTGATTTTAAATAAGCTACCACTGTCTGTTCCTGCCAGATCTGTTCGCCTCTACCTCTTTCTATGGGCATGGATTTGAACTTTAAGACCAGAGGTTCCTGCCTTTGACGCCCTCGCTGTTCACTGCAGATCCATCATTTTAAATAAATGCGTTTTGAAATATCATACTCTCACTGCATGAAAAGTGTGATTTTCGTCACTATGAGGCACTGTAGATTGTCGTGGAAGTTCAGGTTAACGGCTGTTCACGATAATTTGCAGGCAACACCGAAAACACCATAAATTGTCAGAAATTGACGTGGGCTTTCTTTGGCAGTGTTCCCCCCATAAAGCTATAAAT
>NW_015154568.1:0-4941 GCF_000732505.1 Cyprinodon variegatus | reverse complement strand
TATCTATCTATCTATCTATCTATCTATCTATCTATCTATCTATCTATCTATCTATCTATCTATCTATCTATCTATCTATCTATCTATCGATACAAAATTGAATCTTACATTTAGTTAGTATCACTTCATGGTTCTTCAGCTGAGTGTCCGTGTAAAAATTTAAGTTAATTCCATCTTTGGTAGCAGAGAAAGCTTTTGTAGAGATAAGTGGTGGTGTAGCTGCATGCTCTGCTTTTTCCATATCAAACTAACCCTAAACACAGGGTGAAAAGAACATCTTTGTAATTGTGCTATAGACCCCATTCTGTTTACTAAAGAAGAAAATAGGCCATTGGCCAAATCAGTCGCAGTGCATTTCTTCTCTTGTGAAACGAATGTTTCTTTACATGGGTCTGAAGAAAAAAAACCTCAAACTTGAAACTAGAGCTAGAAATGGCCAATTTTCACATAATAACAGGATCATTTATCAAAGTAAAATTATGCATACAACATCAAAATATTTTAAGTATAAAATGGAAAGAGTGAGGCACACATGCAAAGGTAACAAAATGTGACTATATGAATATTAGTCAATGAAGCAGCAAATAGGCCCATGTCACCTTTGCATACCTTTGATTAATAAGAAGTAAACTACATTTGATCATAAATGATATTGTTGACCCTAATTCAATTCATTTGTTGAGCCTTTCAAACCATTTCTGAAAGAATATAACAGAAAGAGAGTGCATGCCTTTCAGCTATTGAAATTGCTTTTACCTTCATAAATGGAATGTGAGAAATGGTTTGCTATAACAGCCTTTATGCTCCAAAAAGGCAACTAAAAGGACTGATAGGTCTGAAAAACTGGATATACTGCACTGAAGGACTGTACATATTTCTTAAGGTTATAAAAGCGTAACACTCAGCATCACCCTGACTTTATTGTGAAACTAGTATGGTTAGCTGTTAATGTAAATGTTTATCTGTAAGTTTGGCCAAATTAGCTATTAGTTTGTTTTTCAGCTGCTTTTTCAAAACGGTCTAAGATTTTGTTCTAAAGTATTTTATACACTTTGACATTAACAGTAGTATCACTAATTTTGATTCAAATCTTATATGGTCATGGCATATTTAACTGCTGGTGCTACTCTGCAGGTGTGCTTATATCCAATGGTGTTTTCACAGACAAGGACTGAGGGTATCTCAGAGACATGCTTACCTGTGAGAGGATAAAAGTGATGAGAGCCAAGCATGCTAGGCTTATGGAAGAGTGAAGGGAGAAATAGGAAATTAAATCAGATGAAAGTAACAATGTACACCATATTGCCAAATGTATTCAGTCACCTGCCTTGACTCACATATAAGTTTAAGGGACATCCCATCCCTAATCCATAGCAGTTCAGTATGACATTTGTCCACCCTTTACAGGAAGAAGAGTATTTCTAAGGTAACATAATGATGATGGAGAACGCCTGGGTCTCAGTCTCAACTCTAATTTATAGCAAAGGTGTTCTGTCAGATTGAGGTCAGGAATCTGTGCAGGCCAGGCAAGTTCATCCCCACCAGACTCTGCCTTCCATACCTTTATTGAGATTTCTTTGTGCACTGGTGCGCAGTCATGTTGGAAGAGGAAGGTGTCAGCTTCAAACTGTTCCAAACAAAGTTTGGAGCTGGAATTGTTCAAAATATAGCGGTGTGCTGAAGCAGTTCACAAAGAGTTCCTTTCACTGTAAAAAAGTAGCCAAGCCCAGCTCCTAAAAAAAAAACCTCACACCATAACCCCCCCTCCACCAAACTTTACTCTTGGCACAATGCAGTCAGATACATACCGTTCTCCTGGCAATTGCCAAACCCACAGTCATCTATTAGATTTCCAGATGGAGAAGTAAGGTTTGTCACTTCAGAGAACGTTTCTTCACCACTTTGGAGTCAAATGGCAGCGTGTTTTACACCTCTGCATTGCACTTGGTGATGCACGGCTTGGAAGAAGCTGTTCAACCATGGAAACCCATTCCATGAAGCTCCCTGTACACTATTCTTGAGCTAATCTGAAGGTCACATGAAATTTGGAGGTGTGTAATGTTTATTGGTAACATTCTACCTCTGCTTTTAAGATTTTGCCTGTAACTGATGCAATAGATTTCCATATCTATGGAAATAAATTATCAAAATGTTTCCTTTTATGACCTGTCCTGTTTCAGTACCAAAGAAAATGTATCATTCAGTTCAATCCAACACCATAAAGGTCCTGGAGAGAACCCTGTTGGCTCATCTAAGTAAACAAACAGCTATAATGACCCCCTTATTATTGTGGAGTTTAGGGAGAAGATGTCAAAGACCTACTTGAACAAACCCATTGTCATTTAGACAAGGCAGACAGAACCATGACGATTGTGTTATTTGATTTATCCAGACTCAGAGAAGTGCATTCTGGATTAACCAGGACATCTCCATGGTATCTCCATGCTGTATTTTTTCTGCCCAGCCACTGAACCAGGAGAGTCCAATCAGCACAATTTAGTTAATTGTGCAGGTTGGACTCAGCTGGTTCAGTGGCTGGGCAGGACAAATGCCCATTTCTGTCAAAAGCATTTAAAGTTAAACAAAGGTATACAACTATTTTCATGTAAAATGAGCTGCATTCTTAGTATAATACATCTGTGCATTCAAAATTAACACATGATATGTAATAACCAATGGCTAACCAGTGGCTGGTCAATAGAAGGCATAAAAAAATTAAAAAGGGAGTTTAAAATTAAAATATTTCAAAAAATATTAATATATGAAAAGTTTCACCATGCACCTAGTTTCTGTGTGGCAGCAAAGCAAAGCTTGTTTACTTATCCAACCTTGTTTGTTCCATTTGGAAAAAAAAGCTTTGTAAAATTGACTTATTTGCTAAATCGAAAATATACACCTACAGAAATATCTTTACTAATTTAGCTTTACATTGAAATCATAAATGAAAAAAAACAACAGACGGTTTTGGTACATTAATCATGAGATGACTGTTGAAATTGTGAAATTGGTGTCCTACTTTAATATTATTTATGGCCACCCCTCTGCTATCTCTCCTTATTGGTTAAAACAAAACAAAAAAAAAGGTTAAAGTCTATATTCAGGGCAACACATATTGGTAGACTTTTGGTTCATAAATTGAGTTATCTGGAGTTGTCAAGGTTGGAAAGTTGCACTAAAATAGACAGAATAGGAAAGAAAAGTCATTCATGCTGAGAAGGAATACAGATCTAAAGTGGCATTAAATATTGTAAAGTGATGCCTTCGAAGCTCCTTGATGTTACCAGAGGAATGTCATAGTTTTCTCACCCTGAAAGGTGCGCCTTTGCCTTTGTTTCCACTTAATAGAGAGTAGTCGCAATCCAGTCTTGTTAAGGATTCATAAGTTTTTACAAAGAAGTAGAAAATGAGAGGTATTGGGAGTCTGCTATCAGTGTTTTCTTCTGTCTTCCTTTTACCACTCTGGCATTGGACCACAGTGTGTTGCTAGAGCAACCTTGTAGAGTTTCAAAAGAAGACAAGTCTCAAACATTTACTCACACTCCATTTCTGTTTCACCTTCACTCTTTAGACATGCGTTCAATTTGAAGGCAGTGTGGATTTCTGAAACACAGTTTGTGAATAGTAAGGACAGACCCACAGTAATGTATTATTTTCAAAATAATTATTATGAAAGAGAAAAAGAACTTGAACAGAATAGGCAAAGAAGCTACAGAGGAATGTGTAAGAAAAAGCGCGCTTTGCAAAGGGTCAGCGAGGAGATTGCAGAGGGTGGAATGACTGACGGCAAATGAAAAAAAATCATTTCAATAGGTTAGAGAAAAAAGAAAGGCAGATATGTGAATAACGGACCTGGGAGAGTTCTTTATACTACATCCTAACACCTAAAACTGAACTACAGAAACAAAAATCAGACAAGGATATAGACTCTAATGCACTTTGTTGCTTTACTATCGTATGGAATCTTGGTAAGCTGGCTAGAAATGATGTTTTAGTAAACAACTCATGTTGACAGAATAGCGAATCGACCGATCACAAAGCAAAGAATAAATGAAAGAAATTAGACTTAAAAGACTTTAAATGTGGCATGGTTGTTGGTGTTAAGTGGGTTGGAGTTTAGTCTAAGATGATGCTACCGATCTAATAGGATTTTTTACAATAAAAAAGCAGCTCATTGATTTAGAGTGAATGGTGCAAAAAACAAGAAAATGTCAGATGAGCATTTGTTTTGTGAATTCAAATTACTTGTTGATGTCAGCGAAGAATGATCAAGACTGGTTCTAGATGATCAAAGGCAACAGCAGGGGAAACAAACCAGAGCAGGTTCTGTGCATACTTATGAGAGGGGCAGGCAGAAATGTGAAAGGTGAATCTTCATCCATACACATTGTGCTCCAGCATATTCATTATAATTGCTGACTTGTGTTTTCTTCGTGGGATTGGGTTAACAGCTAAAAGCTGAAACTTTCAAATCATTTTTCGATTCAGAACAGTATGGAAAGAGGCATTTTAATTGTAGGTGTCGGATTATGGAAAAATATTGACAGTTAGTTTATAAAGATCTTTTAAGCATTATGGAAATTATTATAATAAAGTTGTTTGAATTTTATACAAGCGGCCGAAATGAGTTTCCTGCGTAGTTTGTCTGGACTCTCCCTTAGAGGTGGGGTGAGAAGCTCAGTCATCCGGGCACGACTCAGAGTAGAGCAGCAGCTCCTCCACATCGAGAGGAGCCAGTTGAGGTGGCTCAGGCATTTGGTTAGGATGACAACTGGACGCCTCCCTGGTGAAAGGGACGTCTGGGCCTCCCTACTGAAGCTGTTACATCCATGACCCGACCCCAGATAACCGGAAGAGGATGGATGGATGGATGGATGGATGGATGGATGGATGGATGGATGGATGGATGGATGGATGGATGGATGGATGGATGGATGGATGGAT
>NW_015154567.1:4023-4949 GCF_000732505.1 Cyprinodon variegatus | reverse complement strand
TAGACATGGTGATTGGTTGCGTTCGCCTGGCTGCTAAGCTCAAAACAACCGCGCCTGGCTTGACGGAGAAACCAGGAGAACAGCTGAGCATATTTACGACAGTGCACTTTTACTTTCGCCCTCTGGGGGGAGCCTCGCTGGAAAATCAACACCGGTTGCATAGTATACCTTTAACCTGCATGAAGTTATTTATAAGTGAATTCATTTTTTTTCTTGAAAAGTGTGTAGGATAATTATGTAATAGGATGATTTATGTTTAAAATATATTTATTTAAAACAACAGAAACAATATCGCAAGTTTCTTATTACATTTTATATGCGTTAGTTTAGTTTCTATCTTCCAAAAATAGAAACAGAACAATGAAGACGACAGCCTAAAACCCTATAAAGAAAAAATATATAATAAATCCATCCCCCTACACATGCTTTGTGGGAAACGACAGTGTTAAAGAGATACACGGTTCCCTGGAGGGGCCGCAGAGATCTACGGCTGAGCTGGGAGAACCATTACAGACGTACGTCGTTAATCTGGCCTTTTTGGAACAGGGGTAATAAAGCTGTGGAGGTTTTTCCATAGAGCCATGTGGGGCTCAGCAGACAGGAACATTTTCTGCTCAGATGAAGGAAGAGAATCATTTTCTGGGCTTAATAAAAATATCACCATCCTCAGGTGTTAAACATAGTGATGGCAGTATGATGCTGCAGGGAGGCATTCCTCCTTTAATATAGTAATCCATTCTGATCTTAAAAGAAAAAAGAAAGTTCTAGATCGGAAAATCGGAGACAAACACATTTGTAAATGGAAATTTAGCGAAAAGAAAAAAAAAGGAATAAAATATTTAAAAAATGTAAATCTCCCCCTTTGAGAGAAACTTTGCTGTTTTGCTGACATTTAATCATTATTGCTTTTTAATTTTTTACATATA
>NW_015154567.1:0-1590 GCF_000732505.1 Cyprinodon variegatus | reverse complement strand
AGGAGCAGCGCATGAACCGAACGAAACACACGCGAACCGAACCGAGACAGTAGAACCGAACGGTTTGGACGGTTTTCATAAATCGTCCCATCCCTAATAAATAATGATCCATTGATTATTCCTTGCTGACCGAACTTCCCCTTTAAAACACAGTATGTGTCAATCTCTACTATATTTCCTACCAATGTAGTTCTGAAGGATTATTTCATTATATATTTGCTAATAGGTGACATTAAAGTTTAAAGAAAAGCAGGACCTTGATGATAACTACAAAACTGCGTAAAGCACTTCTTTTTTTTTTTTATCCTCATTTGCATCGTCTTTCATTGCAGAGCTATATATATTTTGTTTTTTCAGAATATACAACAAAAAGACTTTAAATTAAATCATTTGTCACCAAGTGATGACGTTAGGATTTGGTGTGTCTTTGCTAACCTCTTTAGCTCCCTTCCTTCCTTTCACGGAGCAGATGGAGAGGCAGAGTCGAGCAGCTCTGGGGATTTCCGTAACGAACATGTCGTAGTTCAGCCACTCGTTCCACCTGAAAGCAGAAGCTAATTAGCCCGCGACATTCCCCATCACGTTGCTGCTCTTCTTCACACCTCCCTACCGTGGATTTGAGCAGGGCACACGTTGAGTGTTGACATTGTCACACATCTGCTCCCCACCGTGGTATATCCCGGTCCTCACGTAGATCTAGAGCAGGAAACAAGAATGAACCTAAAGGCTTCCTTACAGGTAATAATACAGAAAATAAAATTAAAAGGATAGAGACAGGTTTCTATTGCTCAAGATATATTAAAACTAGCAAATCACTGTGAGAGCACAGACCTCTGCCAAGCAGCAAATTCTTCCCCATATTGTGAATCACATTTGATCTAGATCATTACCACGTTTTAATTAATTGTTCCTTGGACTGAGGTGCATCTTTGGTAAAAATGTAATTAAAATCCATTCATAACTTTTCAAGTTATCCTGTACACAGACAGACGGACAGACACCACTAAAAACATAAAACATAAACACAGATAACGCCCTGCATATCTACCTTGTCTATGTCTCTGATGTTTACATTGACGTAGGTAGCGCAGAGGATCCTGATCCTCAGCGTCCCGCTGATCGTCCAAAGACACTTGGTGGCCGTTTCCCCGTTCATGTAAGGCGTCGCCGTGGAAATTCGCCTGGCGTAGGACGGCATGGTGAAGGTGTCTGTGGGCAGCTGGGAATAAAGGCTGTCTTTGGACATCAGCATCAAGTTGGGCATCCTTCCCAGCATGATGCAGCTCCGGATGTACTGTTGAACACAAAGTGAGACCAAAAGCTTAGATCCAACTAATTCACATTTACTGCTGTGGTAAATAATCCTTTTCATTACAAATAAATCAATAACTCAAAGAACGATTAAAGGAAAAGTCCGGTTATAATTAGAATTCAAACTTCTGAAATTACTTTAAATATTAAATTGTTCCATACTGTTCAATAATTGAAAAGTGTTTTTAATTAAGAGTAATTTTCATGTGAATGTGTTTTACTGGAGGCATCCATGTTTGTCAAAGAACACTACTGCCACCTACTGGTTTGTGACGTCAC
>NW_015154566.1:4012-4950 GCF_000732505.1 Cyprinodon variegatus | reverse complement strand
TCTGATGGGGTATGCTGGTCTGATGGGGTATGCTGGTCTGATGGAGTATGCTGGTCTGATGGGGTATGATGGTCTGATGGGGTATGCTGGTCTGACGGGGTATGCTGAGCTGACAGAACAACGGTTAGGATTATACATGACATTTTTGTTCTGAATGACTCCCAGGTCTGACCTGAAGGTAAAGACGACATAATCCTCCAATGTGGTTAAGAAATTAGAAAATTAATCACCAATGCTTTTGAAATCCTGATGAAGAACTGATCTGGATTGTTTGAAATATTCTGCAGACAAACTTCCTGGAAGCAAAACATGAAAAGGAAAAAAATAAGTCTAGACTTTTTGGGAGCCATTTTTTTGCCGGGGTTACCTCCTAAGTGAGGAAAAGCCTTCTGCTTAACTTTTCCCATGAGAACTTTACTTGAAAGGATCCAGACTACAGATTAGACCCTGACACTTCAAACGAATAATGACACGCTGGATGATAAGAGGCCAAGAAGCCTCCAGTCCTCATTAAACATTAAAACATTAAATGCAGAAAGCCTGTCATGTTTTCTGACCATCAAAATAAGATCCCTTATCTTCATCCAAATAATAATCTATGCAGGTTTTACCCTAACTGGTGTCTTATGGCGTCTTGTCATTAAAATCAGTCAGAACAATGATGCCAAGTTAATCTGCATTTTCTCAGATTTGTGACCAAAGAGTTTCAAAAGTCAACAAAGGTTTGGATTCACTGATCTGCTGCTGGAACAAGTCAATCATCTAAGCTTTAGCTCAACCTGGAGGAACCAATCAGACTCCTCTAGGGCCACCAGGGGTGGATTTAGGAAATCTGGGGCCCTAGGCAAAGACAGGCAGGGGGCCCAGCCCCATTCTCCAGATATAGAAATGTTAATAGAATAGACATCCATTATCTGTTCTAGGTTGTGTCCCTCTCT
>NW_015154566.1:0-709 GCF_000732505.1 Cyprinodon variegatus | reverse complement strand
GACACACCTGGGAAGCCGTCTGCATGAAGGGACAGAGCAGACTGGACTTCTAGAGGAAGCTGAGGTCCTTCAGAGGCTGCAGAGTCTGATCTGTTCCTCCATGATCTGCTGGGGTGACAGCATCTGAGCTAATGACTGGAAGAAGCTCAACCAGCTGATAAAGAAGGTCGGCAAACTCCTACAGAACCTCTGGAGATGATTTCACAGAGACGGGTTCTGCATAAAGTGAAGAAGATGATGGACTTCAGTGAGCCTCCTCTTCATCAGAGAGTGTTCAATCAAAAACAGGCCGCTACTGACGTCCTTCCTGCCTACAGCATCAACACCGACAATAACTGGACAAGGAAAAAAACTAAAACATTTTCCCCCTTTGGATCAATTAAGTATTTTAAAACTGAAATATTAATGTAATAATTTAGAGATGGACTTAAATGGATGGATGATTTCCACAGGTAGCCATGCTGTCCCACCATCCGTCATTATTCAGGTAGAGACCACCTGTAAACCAGCTGTTTGGTTTATAAACCTGTAATTATCCGTGAGAGGGACCGGATCTCCTCTGGTTTAAGTACAGCTGAGCTGCATGCTGTTTATAGAGCAGCTAGAAACGTTCAGATATTCTTTAGTTTCCTGCTGTAGGCTTTNGATATATAAAAATATTAAAAGATTTGGAATATAAATTTAAGATATGTATTTAGATTTAAGATTT
>NW_015154565.1:2407-4951 GCF_000732505.1 Cyprinodon variegatus | reverse complement strand
GGATGACGGCGGCGGCGGATGACGCATTAATCGCGCGACACAACTAATCGATGATTAAATTCGTTGTCAACGCTTTTAAAAGTCACATAATAATAATAATTAGCTATAATAAAAGTGCACTCTGTGTTAATTGTGGTTGTCTGTGGTTATTTCAGTTAACGGTGACCGGTTGTCAGAGCTGAAAAAACTTCCTTTAAGTTAACCTGAACAGAGAGAGACAATATTTTCCTTGTAGTTAATGATTAATAAATGTTCTTGAAATAATAAGCCAAGCTATTAAGATTTAATGGTGGGGAAGACAACCTGATTTAAAGAGCCGGTTCAAACATCCGCCCTCATAGGTAAGTTAGTTAATAACACCTGGTAATTGATCAGTTATTATTAGTGGACCAGCATTCGCTTTGTTACTTTACCTTGACTGGAAGAATTACAGGGCTGCTCAGTGTGGCATTGGGGAGGAAGAAGGTTCTGGATTTGATTTATGGCCCGGGATCTCTCCGCATGGAGTTTGTGCGTTCTCCCTCTGCATGCGTGGGTTCTCTCCAGGTACTCTGGCTTCCTCCCACAGTCCCAAAACATGACTGTTAGGTTAATGGGCTTCTCTAAATTCTCCTTAGGTGTGAGTGTGTGTGTGAATGGTTGTTTGTCCAGGACAGCCGAAGACTTATCATCAGCACAGGCATGTCTGTTCTCTGATACAGTCTGCTCTCTGTGAACAGATACAAAATTCACTGTGGCGCTGACCACCTCTCCAAAGAGATTACAGAAGCTATTCAATCACTGAAAAAGACAGAGGAGTGACGCCAATAAAAGAGCAAGGAACTAAGAATGGTCTTCGAGCGCCATCTTCCCCTCTGTTAGGATAACTATCATTGATGATGTGTTACTTTATTACACCTTAATATTAGCTGCCTGTAGCGTGTCAGATTTGCGGTAGTTGATCTAATTAGGACAGTTCCTATATTATACAGTCATAATCTTCATTCTGTATGTGGCAAAGATTTGGGAATGCCCTGCAGCTAAGAACATAATTATATTTTGATAATGCTGGAGCTGTGGATGTCTCCTCATCTGCAAACGTGTATGATGTAAAATGTGATGATGTGGCAGACTGGAGCTGTATAAAATGCTTCTTTAACTGTTAATCGGGGCCACTTCCTGTATAGTGAACCTGATGTGTAAGCAGCTGCATTCTGTAACTCTAAGCTATTTCTCTTATCTGAGTAAGATTACAATTTCTATCAAAATCTGTTGTCATGTCTCCTGGTTATTTAATACATATGTGACAACAGGCTGTCACACTCTTAAGCTGTATGGTAACTTTTATTTATTTCATTTTCAAAATGAGTTGCACATTTCATATATTTTCACTAGCCTGACTTAAGTTAGCTTTTTGCAGTGCACACATTTAGTTAACTTTGTCAGGTTGTTTTTTTTTAAAGATGCAATTAACTTATTTATTTTTCTTTGAGTTGCCAGTTTCCTTATGATCTGCTGGTGGAAGGCTGCACTGAGCTCCAGCTTTCCTCAATTGATTGTTGCAGGCTAATCAGCAGGTCACCCCATTTGTAATGGGAAGGAAAATTTGTTTATAATTTGTTTAAATATCCTTAGTTTGGGTAATTGTGATTAATTAGTTAAATTTAAAAAAAACTTAGTATATGGCCAGTATTTATCTGTTTAGTTAAGTTTATTTGTTTGTTAGTTTGATAGTCAGTCTTGTGTCTCAACAGTGGTCTGATCAGCCACTATTTAAGTTTCCCTCATGTCTTATTTGTGAAGTCAGTTTGTGCTTGAGTTCTTTATGTTAGAGCCTGTATTGAAGTCTGTTTGGTTGACCTCTGTTTTTGGGCCCAGTTTATCATTTTTTGAACGCTTTTTTTTTGTTGTTTTTCAGTGGTTTTCTGGTTGGCTTGTGCAAATCCCTCACATTTGGTGTCAGAAATTGGATTTTGATTTGCCAGTCAGAAGCAATTATTTTTCGTTTCTCCCCCACTACACTTCTGATGACTGAACCATGCAGGGAGGAGGAAGGAGTAAACGAGGTAACCAGGAGCCTCAAAATACAGCAGATGCCGAGGAACAGTAGGATAACTTCATATAAGTTATGAAGTTTTATTTAAAGAGTTTATCCTGAGTGATCTCTGTTCAGGAAACTTAACCGGAGAGAGAAAGCTTCAAGGTGTAGACACAGAGCCTCTAAGCAGCGTCTCTCCAGTCAATGAGAGATTTTCTTCAAATGTTCCTTGGATAACCTTAGAGTAGTCAGTCCTCCAAAACAAGGCAAAAAAAAAAACAGGAAACAGACAAACACATGTTAAAATTATCTATTTTGATTCTAGATTGAAAGATTGAATCATTTTACGCTGCTGACACTTTACAGTGGTTGAAACAGGATTTAAGCTTAAGAATCTGTTTTAAGCAGAGATGACAAAAGTACTCACTTTCCGTACTTGAGTAAAAGTACAGATACTTGGGTTAAAAAATACTCTGGTAAAAGTGGAAGTACTGATTAAACTTCTTTACTCAAGTAAAAGTAACAAA
>NW_015154565.1:0-2072 GCF_000732505.1 Cyprinodon variegatus | reverse complement strand
GTAGTAAAGTAAAGTAAAAATATCAGAAAAATCTACTTGAGTACAGTAACGAAGTATTTGTACTTCGTTACTTCCCATCTCTGGTTTTAAGCAAATGTAATCTCTGTCCTTATGCTGGATACAGAAAAGCCTTAATGTGCTGACAGTAAGGGGCACCAGTCACCTGCAGCAAGTGCAGCAGGGTTTAATATAGTCCCCATATCTGATGGGAAAATGGCCCCATCAAGGCTCAGTCCAAATCAGGCAAATTGGTAAAAACACAAATCAAACTGAAAGTAAATTGGGAGTTGTCATGAGTTATATCAGTTATATCAGCAAAAAGTGCTTTAGAATTGTAGCCTAATGTGTAAAATCTGTAATTTAACAACTCACTCTGAATAATGTTTCATCAGATAATTACCAACAAAAACACAATGCAAAATTGGATTCCAAACCATCCGACCCCTGACAGCCACACACTATACTGTCCACTAGGTGGCAGTGTTTTACCATTATTATTATTACTATTATCATTATTTCTACCTTTTTAGTTTGGTTTTCGTGAAATTTATTCACTTTGAGATTTAGTTTGGGTTTTGTTTTTCCAATGTACTCATTTTTGTTAAATACCAGTAATAACCTTAACTAAAGAAATTTAATTTTCAGAGAATTGGTCATAAAAGTAATTTTAATTATTATTATTATTAAGTAATTATTTATTTATACAAAAAAAAAAAACAATAGAACAGTCAAAAGCTAAATGCTGCCCATGCAAAGTATCTGGGCAGCATTTAGCTACTTTGCATATTTGATATTCATATCACACAAGGAATTAAAGCAACAAAGACACAGTTAAAAACATCAATGAGATCAATAAAATAATAACAAAAGTAACAAATAAATATCAAAAAGTAAAGACAGGCAGTAGATGAAAGCTACAGAGTGAATAATATGCTCCTTTCTACAAAATCCAATTCAATATCTGACAGTTGCATTCTGGACTAAATGGAGACATTTCAAAGATGATTTATAGACTTCAAAGTCTAGAGGAGGGCTTCTTCTAGGACCCGAGGGCGCTTAGCACCCAGAGAGCTGATTTCTTTTGTTTTCCTCATACATGTTCTACATTTTTAATCTTAGTGTCTTTTGGTCCAGCAGGTGTCAGTATACTGAGTGACTGTATCAGTGTAGTATCAATAAGAGATAAGAGAATTTGAATTTACTGATTAACTATAGGAAAAAAGACAAGCAGGAAGCAATCAGAAGTGATTACTTTTTTTTTATTTTCTCATTAGGTTGTTCAGTCATTCAGTATGTTTGACACAGCTTACAGGTTCTGTATAAACAAAAAGGAGCTGAACCGGTTGTGCTCATAAATTACATCAGAAAAATATTTAATTAAACCAGCAGAATTTTGCCAAATACTCAACAAGAAAAGCATAAAGTTGCTTTTTTTTACGCGTATTCCAAATATTTAAAGCTTTTGAACCAGTTTGCTCTTCTTTTTTGTGCCAAACTGACTGAATGGGAACCAGTTTTCTTATCCTCTGAATCAAAAGGTAGGTTTTGAGATCATTTGGCCTGGTGGCTGCCCTGCTGCTCTTTCTGTGCTCTTCTTCTTTTTCCCTGCTCTGTCTCATCTCCCTTTACCTCTCTTTGTACAGTAAAGTAGTAAAGCATATCGATAGTTATGGAAATGTAAAAGGTTTCTCCACTGAATTGTTCAGTGTATATATATATATATATACATATATATATATATATATATATATATATATATATATTAGTGCTGTCAATCGATTAAATTTTTTTAATCCCGATTAATCACATCAATGCCTAAGTCGCATTTTAATCGCAAAATTTTTTTCTGATTGAAAATCATTTAAATACTCTCGATGACATACAAAAAATACATACAGGCTAGGTTTGTGCCAATGTTCTTTTTTTTTTTTTTATGAAAACAGGTCACAGACACTGATTTATGCCATAGAAACATATGGCAGGAAGATGGGGAGGAATGTAGCAAAAAATAACAAATATGTAGCCAAAAAATAAAATGTAGTAGAGTTAACATTAGATGTTAATTAACCAAG
>NW_015154564.1:3925-4953 GCF_000732505.1 Cyprinodon variegatus | reverse complement strand
ACACATATAAGCAGCTCTCTTCTCTTTCACTCACCTGTCTCCCCTTTTTGTCTGCATGGCAGGTGATATTTCAAAGCTCGAAATGTAGAAAGTCGGGGCAGCAAAGGAAAAGATAAAGAACTGAGAACAAGCAGGGAGAGTCAATAATCCAAACAATCTCATTAAGAGAGAGAAAAATCAATGAAAAACTATAAAAAAGTAAACCAGTGCAACTCAATAATGGAGCCACGATGAATACGCAGGAGAAAAAAAACAATCTATGTGATTGTAGGGGGGCAACCGCATTTGATAAACAGCTCTAAAATAGCAGCTGCGACTTATATAATACATCCGAATAAACAGCAATAAGGAAATACCATGTACAATTAGACCTGTGTGCAGAGGTGTGCTCTGTGATTTTGTCAGCATGATAGGACATGAAAAATATTCAACAGAGCAAGCATCACAGAAACTGTTTCAATAGTTATAGCGCCACAGATCAATACAACCAATCAATGAGAAAAAATAACCCCTGCTTTCAGGGCAGCGGTCAGTGGAGCACAGTGATCTGTATCTTTGCAGCAGAGACGAGGTATAATGCCAACCTGAAGCTGTGATTAAACCAATACATTATGGTGTAAATTATATGTTTATGGATATGAAGACTAGCTAAGACAATAGAATTTTCTAAAGCTGTGTTTTTGTATTATAAACTGCTTTCCTTTTGTAGTGTTTGCTTTAAATGGTTTTGAATTCAGCAACATATATCTAAAATAGTTTTTTCAAAAAAGTAGAACCATTTGTTTTACAGGTACAGCTCCAAAAATTCCAGTATTGTGAGGAAATTATAATTAAAGCTATTATATAATATTTATTGATTGTGGGCTGTTATCAGCAGTAACGTGCTGTATTAACGCCAGACTCTTATCCGGCGATAAAAAAAATTCCCCATAAATCTATTCACACAGTTGGTCTTGGAGCTAGGTCTGTAGCTATGATGATTGAGCGTGGATGTTTATCTGCCATGGATGTATATCTGGGAGCGAGAA
>NW_015154564.1:0-1623 GCF_000732505.1 Cyprinodon variegatus | reverse complement strand
TTTTTGTTTACACTTGTGTATACAAAATAAATCTGTCTAAGTCTAATTGCTTGAATTTTTGCCGGAGAATTGTAAGACAAAACTTTACTTTTGTAGACATTTTATATGATTACAAACTGCTTCTGCTGAACCTTCAAACTGTGATTTACTGTATCTCACTTGTCTCACTAACTAACATACTCCTGTTAATAAAAAAAAGTGCATTGGAGACCAGTAGCAGGATAATATTCATGGTTTGAATCATAAATGATAAATTTGAAGATGAGTCAAGTAGCTTTAATTTGTTATATAATCTCTGCATGTCCCCACTGCACAGGCCGCAAGTCAGCAGCTTTTCACACCTAAGTCAGTTCTCCCTGGCATTCTGTTGTCACAACACAACATCCACTACAATTACACCCCCAGTACCACATAAAATGAATGAGATACTCAACTGCTTTCTTATTAAACCAGAACTTCACAGGCTAAAATTTCCACCTAAACCTTCAATTACACTCCATGAGGGTTTTACTTGTTTGTAAGCTTGGATAAAAGCTCACATCTAGATTTGGCTGTCTGATCGATTGCTAACTGGGAAACACCTGCGCCAATATCCCTAACATGTACTCACATGAACATGTAAACACGCACACACACAAACACACAGAGAAACACCTGTTTGTGGCAACAGCTCACAGAGATAAGACGGCTGACAGGAGCTGCAGGAGCCAAAGCCGGGAGCTGTCAGACTCATTTCCCTGTAACTCCTCCAGCCTCCCACACAAACACAGGTATACACTTTCCATGTCACCTCTGTCATCAATTTATTTTGTTGCTGCTGCTTTATGGTACTATGACTTTAAAATACATAATTTAAATGTTCTACTTGGATCAGTTCAAAAATGCAATGGGATTTCTTTTTTTAACATAACCCCAACGTATTAATAAACTGATATTTTTAATTATAAAGAACTGTTTCATTCTAAAAGCCCCCCTTAGGGCACAAAGAGTTGCCTCACAAATTAAGGCTTTTCTAATGAGACATCATAGCAAATACTCACAGGAAACCAGCTGGCTTAATTTTCTCAACATGTTGATGGAGGATTGTATTTGGACTTACTCAAAAAAAAGCTACAAATAATAAACCTACAAATAAAAGTGAATAATGGCATGTGCCAAACCAAATTAAAGCATATTTTACCGTCAAAATGTATTAATTGGTTGCCGAGTTATCCTGGGAGCTAAGAAACTTGGAGCTTGTCTTCTGTTTCCTTTCTCAACCTTTTTCATCCTCCCCTGATGGTTACAGTTATATTAAAACTCAAAAAATATTAATTTGAAATAACTTTCTCTTGGCTTCTAAGGGACCAAAAACCCTTGAAAACTCTAAAATCCTAATCAACATCAATTATATATTTTTTAAATACACTTTTAAAGGTTAGTACACAAAAATAAATAGTCTTAAGGCTAAACATATTTTCTTCTATTTGTGTTATTTGTTTGTTTTATTTCATTTAGGCTTAGTTAATCATTATAACAGTCTGTATAATATAATATCAAGTAACAGTTGACTTAAAGCTACAGTGTGTAATAATTACAGGGATATACAGTCAGAAATGTAATATATTATACATAACTATGTTA
>NW_015154563.1:0-4953 GCF_000732505.1 Cyprinodon variegatus | reverse complement strand
CCTCTTTTGTCTCCTCAGCATCCCAGAAGGAGCAAACTACAAACAAGAAAAGTTATTTTATGTTTTCACAGCTATGTGTGCTTGGAAGGGGAAGTGTGAGGTGGGTATGATTGTAGTTTGCAGTTTCTACTGTTATAAGTCACTACATGATATATGCTGAATATCAAATGGTAGCAACTCAATTTGCAGATAAAAGAAAGATAAGGGCTTAAGCAGTAACTGAAAAATGATAAGCATATGGGAGTTGACACTGGACATGCCATTTATTGGGGGATAAACCAATAATAAATTAAGCAAAATTACCTAATCTGTTTGGAAACGAGCTTACAAGGCAGGATGTAAATCAATCAGATTGGAAAGGCCAATAATACATAAAGATAACTGTTGTGTACAATTGCATTTTGAATCATCTTAGTTGGTGACGGGTGGCTGAATTTAATATTTTTTATATGTAAAAAAAAATCTTGAATAAGCAAGTTCAAAATTTAAGCTGGAAGCAAAGAGCTTGGTCACTATGCCATGTGTATATGTGTTTGGGCATTGTTCAAGCAATTGTCAAAGGGTATCGTTGCATGGACATCTTATTGCTAATCTGTGCTTAGTTCTGTTTTTAACATGTAACCTTCACTTAGCCCAAAGAATCTGATATGTTATGTGTAGTGCTTTCCTTAAATCTGTGATTAACTCTGCTGCTTCTCAACACACTGGTTTATATTTTGTGCAAATGGGCATACTGAAAGTAGTGGAGGTGTCTTGTAGCTAAGGCTGCAGGAAGCAGACTAGTAAATTTACATAGCTTAATGACAAAATTGAGGAAGAAATATAGCATAGAGAGGCATTTCGGATTTTTCGGGAAATACACCACCAGTGAAGACGAGCACTAGTAATGCAACCATGACAACGGAGAGCAGCCGAAGTGATGGCTGTTGCCCCAGCTGGGCCAGCCCCAACACCTGCAACCCAAGCTAGCATGATTGGAATTAGACAAGCCCTTTAAGCCAACATCCAGTTTCAAATGTTCTTGTGTTCTATGGCAGCAGCTTGGTTTGCTAGATGGCAGTTGCTGCATTATGTGGATGACACTAATCATATTTTGTGTTTTTTTTGTCTGAACGCTGTCGGAAAAAAGTCATACCTGCCTGGTTGCATGCACTGAAGTGTGGTGACAATAAAGTAGTCGATCTCTATCTATTTATTTAATTGTATTTTACATAGGCCTATGGACAAAAAAAAAAAAAAGATTCTCAGCACCCCCTGTTCAAAATTACTTCCAGCAGCCCTGCTTGTAGCTGCTTTCTAGGTACACAGGAGAAATGCAGTGAACTGGACCATTGACTTAAAAGATTTTATCAGTTCTAAATTTCTTTTCCTAACACTCTACAGATAAAAAACAAAAAAAACAACAACATGGGTGTAATCTTCAGTTTACACAAGAGACATTTCTGGTGAGAGTGTCGCTCTACATTGCTGAAGTGCAGCAGTTTTTTTCGTCTTTGTCTTATGAAGATCTGACTGACGCAGCACATTATTAGGTTTGCTTATTTAGGCTCAGGGCCCCACCTTCCAACTCAAAGGTCTCCTATTAAAGCAGCCTTGAGTCTATGGACCAACCACACCAGTTCCTCAATTGCCTGAGGCTTAAAAGACTCCAACATGGACTCCTTCAATATGGCACTTTTTAAACAGTGCATACTATTTGTTCCCATGTGTTCCGTTATTGTTTTTTGAAAACTTGATTGCCTCTAGTTTAGTGTGATGTCTCTGACTGCAGTTAAAGATTTTTGTATGTTATATTTTTTTTTTTGGGAAGTTTTGGAGGAGAGCTTTTTTATGTGTAGAATTGCTTGCAAGCTATTTTTAGTACACTCATGTTTCTTTTGGTCAAAATTTTTTGGAGAAAAATTTTGTTTATATCGTAGACTTGGTTTTCTCCTTTTGCTGGTTCATTGATGCATTTTAAACATCTTTTGTTTGTTGTGAATAGACTAGTTAAACTTACCATCTTGATGATTTTATATTACCCTTTTTTGCAACCAACGGTTGGTGCAACTGAAGGCAAATGTCAATCTAAACAACACGCAAGGTTGAGTACACATACGATTTTGACTCAGCTGAACTATATCATTCCACTCAAATATGTAATTTTTCCATAGCTTCATTGTTGCATTGGATGCAGGGGTTTGTCCTACAACTGAGTGGTTGGCCAAGAGATTGATCTTTCCAGGCGGTGCCTGTGTTTGGTAGCCTGGTTTTTGTCCCACCTAATGATCAGAGTTCAGACTACAGCAAAATGAACCGCTCACCCCGCTGCTTCTCCCCCTCCAACATTACTGAGGCCATCATGGTACAAAATGACTTCCGCAACATCTGCATCATCTTTTTTGTCAAGTGATGATACTGTGTGTTTACATTAGAGATGCTCCAATCAGGATTTTAGGAGCCCTTTACTAATAACCAAACTCAGTATCTGCTGATCCCAACATTACTAATCACAGAACCAAATCCATATATTCTTCAATACTGCTCTCTCGTGTACATTAACATTGTATTATTAGGTATTAAAATTAGGAGGTGAGATAGTTTCATGAATTGACCACTGTTTTAGGTGAAGGATAAAGCGGAGACAGGCTTTTTAAAATCAAAATGGAAGATGAAGAAAATACTGCTAACAAAGAATAAAACTGGGAATGGTCTTAATTGGTTGGTCGGTGGCTTTTTAAAAAGCCCTCCTCCGCTCTCTCTGAACTGCAGGCTACTCAGATCCTCTGCATTCCTTCTTTCATCTTCCACAGTTACTCTCTGGAACAGTGGCCACTAACTTGGTGGCCGCGGGCGCCGAGGGGCCCTCAGGGGCCTCATGGAGTGCCCACAGCATCTTCTGAAAACAGCACAACTCACCAGTGGGCATTAAAATCTTTATTTTATTCTGTTGCCCTTCTTCTTCAATCATTTATAGAGCAGTTTGTCATTTTAATCATACAAAATATTTAAGGATTTACAGTAGGCTATAGTGATTTCAAAATGACAATATCGTAACGGAAATTAGGAGTTAAAAGAACAATAAAGATATGTTTATTATGTATGAAGTTAAGGTGAACGCTCCAGTTCATAGGTCAGTATTAGTACCCCTTCCTATGACTGAGTACCCAGGAAGTAGCCCTTGGCCTTGAAAAGGTTGGTGGCCCCTGCTCTAGAAGCTAGGAATTCTCCTATGTACCATTGATCTCCCCCTGGCCTGCTTCTCACCCTCACTGGTGCTCACTCCTGGTGGACTTTTCCGATCTATTGCCACCCTGCATTGATCCTCTGCAGTCTAGGTTACCGATAGCTAACTCGGGCCATTGGTAACCTCTCCCACGCCCTCACCACTCTGTTTGCCTGGGCAGGCTTCACTGATCTATTGATGTGCTTATCTGGTGTTCTTCTGAGCTAGCACCAGTAAGCTACTACCTGTGCTGCAGTGGTTCCTTAGCTCCAGAGGAGGATACAACTTGCCACCTTATTCCAGTCTGGTGCTCTCTCAGAAGGTGTTCTCACACTGTTTTCCTGCTGCTCCTGTCTGAGCATCAAAATGCCTCCTCAACTTACGTCTGTTGTCCGGATGATTCATCCCCCTGTTTTGGGCATTGTGGCAAAAACACATTTGGACCAAGTGCAGAAGAAATATGTGTGTCTGCTTAGAGAAAAACTAATCAAAACATTCAGGACTTGAAATTGGTTGTCTTCAAAATGATCTGCTGGATGCCGGTTATGGCTGCAAGCCTAGTTAACATAATTGAGATTTAGATAAATACATAAAAGGGTATTTCTAATGACACTTTAAATCAAAGTATAGTTTGTAGACCAACAGATACAATATAAGTTTGTAAATTTGGAATCAGGTGTGAGAAAACCCTAACAGACACAGCAAGAAAATGCAAACTCCACACAAAAAGGTCTTGGTTCCCCTGGGACTCAAACCCAGAACCCTCTTTGAGGGGGGGCGATGGTACTAACCACCATACCACGGTGCCGCCCCCTACTAAATCCAGATATCATAATTCTGCCTTGTGAGTTTTTTTTTTTTTTTTTATCCCTCACATATACTTTAATGCTTTTTTGTCAGTACATTTCTTGACATACGCAGGATATATACCTCTACATGAGGGTTATGTATAGAACATACATTGTATAGAACATACATAACATTGTATTCAGTCCTAAGAATGAACATGATACTTACCTTGTCCTAATTTATGGACATCCAGCATATTTTGCATGCAGATTTAGCAGCATATGCTGTGCTCCCATTTCTCTTTGCACCTTAAAGAGAAAGTTCTGAACATAAACTTGTGCTAAAATCCAAAGTTTTTTTCCCTCTTGAAGTCAGTTCTTACCTCTATCTCACCTAATCCTTGTACTCTTCCACCTACCTGAAAAATACAAAATGATATTTTCAAAGCAGAGCACTTTGAAAATGTTTAGCACAGGAAGACCTTTTGAGGTACAGCAGTTGAGTGCGCTCCCCCCACCACCATTTGTCTTCGGCTCCACAGTGTTTCAAAGATGATAAGATGTGACAGTCTATCAAACCTCAGTAAGGATTTTTTTACCATCTACACTGCAATGCTTAGTTATCTTTGTGGCATTTGGTTGGCAATGTAACAGAGAATCAATTATGAGTGCACAGATGCAAAAGGTTTAATATGCAAAAGATGGCTCTTGACAGGCGAATGGGAGATGGGCATCCTACATATATATATATATATTTTCTCATGTAAAATATTTTACCCTTAAGCAAATGGCTGTGTGTTAAGATAAGAGGTGGAGTTCAATCTCTACAAAGGCACAGTGGGGAATCTGAGACATAAAAGGAAAAAATTGTGAAGATACTAATGATTTCACTTCCAATCTTACTCGATTTACTCTATGGTGCTTCTTCTCCCCGTATATAAGAGTTTTTTTTTTTTTTTT
>NW_015154562.1:3240-4954 GCF_000732505.1 Cyprinodon variegatus | reverse complement strand
AAAACAAGAAAAGTAAGCGTTTGGATTTTTAAAAGACGTTTTGAGATTAAATCCAGCATTTTTGTCCATTTGTGATCAATAAATTAGCTTATAAATGTATAAGCCTGTTAGAGCAACCGACTTATGCAGTTCGAGAGTCAAACCAGAGCAAGAAGGTCCATCGAACAACTATAAATAATTTTGTGTCTCGCTTGGACTCTAGTCTCAAAGGACACATGATATGATTAATAGACTATTTACTTTTCAGTAAAGCTTTGAGGTTAACTCATAAAAATTGTATCAATTCCCATTTCCAAAGTAAAATATCATGTAAAAGCAAATTTAAAAATAGAAAAACGATCAACAAGCAGCTAAGAGTTGCTTAAAGGAGGGGATGCTTCATATGGAACGACAGACTAATGGTGTTGTAGCGGCACTCCAGCTCCTTTAGTTTCTTCTGTACCGCATGGAAAAACAGTTTAGCAACTAGTATTTAAACGCGAGCTATTCCAGATAATGTTCTTCAACTTGTGATGTTTATTAAAAGAAAACAAAAATAATAGAACATCCACTTTCGTATAAAATAAACTCGGTCAAAAACTGTGTTGCTTCCAGCGTATCCGTTTTTCCCTCAGTCCTTACGTACAGTACGTAAAAGCAAACAAAAAAAAAACACGTATACAATTACAGCATTCAGGAAGCCCAAAAATATGCATTTCAAATTGCATTTCTATATTCCATGCTTTTAATATTACAGTTTTTAAACTTAAATTATAATCTAAAAAACAAACAAAATTATCAATCTTGTATTTTAACCCTTTTTAAATCTATAAATGAATTTGTCTCAAATTGGCTCTTACAGGTGTTTCCGCTTGAAGTCACGTAAGGCATTATGCTACGTTCAGACCGCGCGCTGCAGAGGCAGCAGAAGCAGCTGGTTTACATGCAAAGTCAATGGTTGACGTGCATCAAGGTGCAGGAAAGGTCCTGCAGCGTGTCTAGAGGAGCAGGAGCAGCGCATCTTGACGCACCTGAGCAGCCAAAGCAGCTCCTCATGAGCTTCTGAGCATCTGAGGTGCAGGACGTGCTTCAGAAGCAGCAGCTGCTGGAGTTGGAAAACGTTAACATTTGCTGCTGGACGCGTCGCATCAACCAATCAGAGAAGCTGATCTGGGAGCTGGCAGGGAGACGGACACAGCGCTGCTGATGCAGAAAATTAACTTAAAATGCAGAAACCTGCCGGCAGAATATGTTCAATTTTATCATCCTGGTGAATGCAGTTTGGAGTACGTACGCGAAAAACGCCTTCCAGCCGCTGCGAACAGTAGCGGAAAAACACAAAGAGGCGACTGGACCAGAGGCAGCTGTTGAAGGGGATTTCCAGTGACAGCGCACTGCCGCGGTGTATGGCGACTTCATGCTTGTCCGACAGCCAAATAATATTTGAAGGCAGGGTCGTAATCTTGATGAACTGACTGCACAGATGAAGTTTTCAGGACTTTCTCACTTAAAAACTGATTCAAACTATTTTTCACCCACTGATCACAGCAAATATAGCAAACTGCTCTCTGCCATTGAACAAAGGAGCATCAGACGCATCGGGACACACTTTACTGGACGCGATTTAGGAGCGTCAAAGATGCACTTGAGGCACGTCAGACCTTAATGTGTACAAGCATCAAAAATGCTTCCAGCGCTTGCGGTCTGAATGTTACGGAAGAGGATTAGGGCCACT
>NW_015154562.1:0-373 GCF_000732505.1 Cyprinodon variegatus | reverse complement strand
ACTGTAGCTTTAAAACTGCTGTGAAGACGCACTGAAGAGTTTCATTTACATTTTCAATGTAATTGTTATTGTAAAATGACTACAAAGGAAAATTATCAGAACATGAAAAAGTTAAATAGACACTTTAAATTGCATAAAATGGTTGATAAAAAACTTGGATGGTCAATTTATTCATTTTTTTTTCTCTTTTTACTGTTAAAAAATGAGGGAGAACATGAAGATTATTTTACTGCTGGATTTTCTTTTATATTTAAAATATCTATTGAGACATATCTTTTGTTATTGTTTTGGGCCCCAACTCAATCAAGGGCCTTTAGAATCTTCCTGACTTTTCCCCTCAATAAGGCACCACTTTACATCGCTGCTCAGATAT
>NW_015154561.1:3204-4958 GCF_000732505.1 Cyprinodon variegatus | reverse complement strand
CAGGAATTTAATGATTTCCATCTCAAATAAAAAAAACAACAGAAAAATGTTGCCTGGATGTAAATAAGGAATCAAACTAAATACAAAATAAAATCATATGATAAACCTGATGTGAAAAACAGCTGATACCAGGCTGTTCTCTATATATCCAGTCTGTTCCTCTGCTTGGTTTTCATGTGTCACATCTGAATGTGAACTCAAATCTATATAACAAAAATCTTTGCTGATAAAAACTTGTTTAAAGGTATAGTAGAGGATTTTCATGACCCGCCCTCTCAACTAAAAAAAAAAAGCACATGCACAACCCTATACCCACTCCAGAAAGGGAATGCTTATTAAACGCCTGTGAGAGCGTGCACAAGCCCATTTCTCCTCGTGCACGCTCTGTTTAAAAGTTGCTTTTTGTATCTCTCATACAAGCTTAATTTCTAAAAGAAGATTTGCAATTTTGAAACTATTGTAGACTTACCACCGTTAAGTGAAAATGGGGATGAGCACATAGGACGTCTCAACATAAACATATCACCAGATAAATTGACAATTAAGAGGACCACTTATTTTGATGATCCACTCAGAAAAAGGAAACTCCTCCACTATATCTTTAATTTTTCAATTAGATCCTCACAAAACAAAACCGATCCAAGCTCTATTTTATTTTACCGCCTCAGAAACTTAAATACTTTCATGTACCTCTTGCAATGCACTTGCAGACCACTAGGGGTACCACTATATAGTGCCCTATATAGTGGTTAGGGTGGACATTTGGATTCAGCCTGTGAAACACTTGCTGGTAAATTAATCGTTTCTCATATTATGGAAGGGAGAACAGAAAATAATGGACACTTGAAATATTTGGTCCCCACCGCCCTTCATTCTAGTTATTGACAGTATTCATAAAGCGATAACTACACATTTACTGCTGGTAAATATTGTACACATAAAACAGCAACAGACATTGACAGGCAAAATTGGCAGCAACAAAATAATCAATCTGAATTAGTGAATAATTTCATTAATCGTGTTTGTGTCGTACACTGGAACTTGCATTCTATAGTCCTACACATCCAGCACAGAGAGCTTCCATCCTCTTATCAGCTGGCTAATAGCCTACAAAATCATAAATCAACAAGGCAGGTAGGAAAACTAGTGTTTAGTTCGTGATTAATAAAAGTCACACAGATTGGAAATGACTTTGATCCACTAGGCGACTAAAACAATAACAACATTAAAACTTGGTAAAAACACACATACACACCACAAAACCAAGTTTATTTTTAAATGTTTTGTTTTGCTTTTAGGGAAAAGATTAAAAATAAACAGTGTGTAGTGTCATTTTACAGACAAGTTGATGAGAAATGTCGAAGACAGATCTGCATCTCTGGCTGTAGTGTGCGCTCCCAACATAGGGGGAACAGATTTTCACAGGGGAACAGAAATTCGCACAAGACCGGCCCTCCTGCCAATCACCGACCACCTGTAGAGAGAGGAGAGAAGGAGAGGACGCAGCGGCCTGACAGGCGCGGCTTGCTGGATCCTGAGAGTGGGGGCTATTGACATTCAGGTGGCCAACTGAAACTGTAGAGGAAGGAGTCTCTAAAGGTCAAACTCTGCAGTAAAAAAGCATATACTATATACAACCTCCTCAGATTTTTTCCCACTGCTGATGTTTCCTAACTTTATTTATCATAATGTGTTTGGGTAGTTGGGTGGTGGAAAGTACCAACCTCATTGTTCTGCATTAAGGTGAGAGGTAT
>NW_015154561.1:0-2026 GCF_000732505.1 Cyprinodon variegatus | reverse complement strand
GATTCCTTTTTGTTTATTCATTCATTGTTTGATAAGGAAGTTAAAGGTGAGAGAATTATCAATTGTTATTTAGATTCAGAAACTAACTTAATCTTCAAAACAAAAGTTGTAATTCAAAGAATTTAATTTAGAGGTGGAAAATGGTAATAATTTAGAGTCTCGTATTGGAGTCAACAGTTTCATCTAAGCTAAAAAATGTGTGACCTTGAACTTGAAAAATCAAAGTGGCCTAGAGAGTGTTTTGGCATGTGGTTATAAACCTTATTATGATAATTAAACATTTTAGTGATCTAGAACTAATATTATGCTTATTAACAGGAAGAAATATTTTAGCATTGTTGTCAAAATTCTAATTACCTTTAATTTGCTTTGTTTTAAATTTGCGTTTGGAGCTTATGGAGTGTAATTAGTGCCAACACTGAGTCTATTGCACACCCAGAGGTGCCATCTTCCTCATTGAAGAAGGCTTTATCGATTCTGATGAAAGCTACTGAGCTGACGAATTACTGGCCAGCAACGACAACTGTGCTGGAACCTGAGAAGGAGAGCTCAGCTTTGTTAGCTCTGGAGAGGCTGGTGATTAGCTTGTCGGGGCTGGCCATTCACTAGATTGTATACTTCTTCTGCTGTCCTTTAGCACAGATCGGCTGGCATTAGTCTTGGATAGGCTGGTGTTGGCGTTGAATAGCATGCGTCGGCTGGTCATCCATTTTAATAGAAGTACTAAGCTGAATTTGGCTTCTGTTTGCAGCTTTCGAATCAGTTCATGCCTTAAGAGGATATTCCACCACTTTTCTCACTACTTTAAATCTACAGTACTTGGACTTTTCAAACCTGGATTATATTATTCTAGACTAATGGGAGAATATAGGATTTGTTAAACCTTTATNTATTCTAGACTAATGGGAGAATATAGGATTTGTTAAACCTTTATATTGAGTTTATGCTTTTTTGGCATATTGGTCCAATTAAAAACTCCAGTGGTAATGGATTGTTGACCCAAAGCAGAGGCAGGAAGGCAGAGGTGAATTTCTTGGTTGTTTAATGAAGGTTTACTGAAAACAGAGGCAGGTAATACAAACAAGATAACCAAGTCCTAACTAACAGGAAACCAGGAGTCCAAAAATCCAAAAATCAAAACAAGAAAACAAGTCAAAATGAACCAGAAACCATCAGGAGGGTAACTATATCAAGGAGGAAGGCTGAAAGAGACGGAATTGGAGGTAGTATGACGAGAAACCAGCACTGAAGAACTGCAAAGAGAGAATATTTATGGGAGACTGAAACAAAAGGAGAGCTAACGAGCAGATTAGGAGCAGGTGTGAGTAGAGCAGAAACACAAAAGGGGCAAGGGAAATAAGGAGAACTCAAGAGGGCAGCAGAGGGCAACAAATAAAAACCTGATAACTGAAAATAACCAGAAAACACAACAAAATAAGAATTAAACCACTTAGACTATAAAACATGGAGTAAAGCAAAACTGAACACTCGAAAGAAAACATAACAGAACCAAGACTAAGACAGAAACTGAGAAAAAAAAACAAAACAAAGAACACAATAAAATAAGAAGTTAGCACAGATAAGCTAATGTTGGCTTTGGATGAAAAGCCTCGACTGGTAATCCACTAACAATCATAAAGCAAAAGTTGACTGCACCTCTTGAATCAGGAAAAGCATGAAGGGTTATTTCATCGCTTTTCTTTCTCATTACCTTCGGCATCTTTAATCTACAGTACTTAGACTCTCAAGAATAATTTACAATTCTACCCTAATAGAATCTTTTAAACCCAGTGTATTCTAATTTGTAAAAAGTTAGGGCTGTACAAGTGATTTTTTCCTTGCCGTCTGCAGTTGTATGTGCTTCTTTAATTAGGCTCTTCCCCATTTATGTCTGTGGCAGGGCAGGGATTAAGATACTTGAGTTAGGAGACTTGTGTACAGAGACTTTAGTCCATGGTTTGGCTGTTAGTCTGTCTCTCTAACTCCTCATTTGAGTAACTAGTCAGAAAGGGACCAGGCAGGCTCT
>NW_015154560.1:3632-4963 GCF_000732505.1 Cyprinodon variegatus | reverse complement strand
TTTATCTCATTTGTCATTTTTTTAAATCCGATTTGTTAGGGAAAAAAATAGAACATTAGATTCTTAATTGATCTAAATAAAATGTCAAGCCCAAAAAGAAATGAGGAGCAGGAAAAAAAAATCCTAATTTTACATCAAAGTCCTTTACATTATTTGTAATATATTAAATATTTGAATCTACTCAGTTGCAAGTTCAAGTACACAAAAAAAAACACATACTTTCTATATGCTATGTGTAGTGAGGACCATCAGTTGACTCCCATTGATTTTTTTCAACCGTTTCTATGGCTTAATGCTTAACCATAACCCTAAACCTAAACATTACTGTACATTGCATACCTAAGCTAAACCTAAACTCACTCAAACTTTTTGTCCTAAATCTAAAACAGGAAGTAAGGACCTGAACAGTGCCGTCACCTCGGTACAAAACGATCTCAGCTTGATGAAATCAGGAAAAACGGTCCTCACTCTGATGCCAAAACAGGATCACAACACAAACACAAACAGTCCTATCTTCACAAAGTGGAAATTCTCAGCCATCACACTCTACATAGTGAAAAAAGAAACTATTTCACAATCACTGTCAGGATGTTGCTTTCTGCTCCAGTTCCCAGAAATAAAATAGACAAAAGTTATTTTTTTCTTTTCATCTTTTTAGATCACCTGAACTTCCACCATGTCTATTTTCTCCCATAATGTTTACATTTAATCACTGCTGCAGTTTATGGAATGGAAATGTACTGAAAGATGTACAAAATCAAATCTAATTTTGTATACAAAATGACAGTGTATACAAAGTGACAGTAAAAGCTGTCTAAGTTTAAATTAGAGCAAGCTAAGGAACTCCAAAATGATCCAACATAGAGGCTGGTTACCTTGTTCAAAGATCTAAAGATATCTGAAACAAACCTGTGATTAAACTGAAATCATTCAATAAATCAGGATTAAAAAGCAGAAGGATTTTCACCCAAATGAGAATAATTCTTACATTTCTCAGCTACTTTGTTTTCTTTAAAATCCTTGTATTGTAAAAATAGTTCAGTAAACTTTATTGGAACATTAACTGAGCAACATATGTACTTCACTGTACCTCAGAGAAACTGCTGCAGTTTTACTATAAAACACTATATGAACAGTAAATATTATCAGAATCAGACTCAGAAATACTTTAATAATCCCAGAGGGAAATTACTTTTGTTACACGCTCCAGTTACAGTTTTATATAATATATACACACATCCAACTACACAATATAATAAAGATTAAAAATAAGAATAAAAAGAGATAAAATATATATATATATATCAGCTCTTCTGTATATATATATATAT
>NW_015154560.1:0-1314 GCF_000732505.1 Cyprinodon variegatus | reverse complement strand
AGACGAGAAGAGAGGGACACAACCTAGAACAGATAATGGATGTCTATTCTATTAACATTTCTCTATCTGTAGAATGGGTCTGTTTTATTAGTTGTCTTTTGAATTCAGAGGGCCCCCTGCCTGTCTTTGCCTAGGGCCCCACATTTCCTAAATCCGCCCCTGAGCAGACGTACAGTGTGGACTGCAAAAGTATGGAGGGTGACGAGTGCCACAATACAATAAATAAATAACTTATGAAATAATTGAAATTAACCATTAGCTTATTGAAACTGGGAAAAAAACACAGAATAACTTTAAGAAATTTATAATCAATAATATGGGCCTGAATTAAATACATGTATTTTAAGAAGTAATACAATGATTCTTTGATTTCTATAATTATTTTTATGTTCCTGTGCTGCAGAACACCATGAACTAATTTAAAGTGTCACACATCCATCAAAGTCAAGGGGGCAGAACTAAGGATGATTTCCTTCTACTCTAAAGTCTATATTGTTGATGCAAATAACTTTAAAAAGATATTTATTCATAGACCAGTGGGTGAAAAACTATGGCTTCTACATCCCTAGTTTGTTTTGAAATGTATCTAATCTAGAGTGGTGGCAGCTGTTAAAAAAAAACAGGAAGTTTTTGTCCTATCTTTCTTAATGAAAGACGCCAATTAGACATCAGATTTTCTATTGAAGCGGCTCTAGCCCCGCCCACTGAGCCTGATGGGTGAAGTTAATAGTTAAATTATTTTATGATTAATCTGCTGGTTAGACGCCAGCAGTTAAATAAAAACTAATTGAAATAATGAAATGTATATAAAGTTGATTACTTAAAAAAAAAAAATTATAATTATATTTATTATTTCTTAATTTTACAGATAGGTTTATTTATTTAATGGCAGATATAATTTTTCAATTTAAAATGAGTTAATTTAAAGGCAGATAAACTTATATATATAATTAATAGATTAATTATTTCATGGTGCATTTAATGGTACAGTTACTCATTTACCACTTCATTATCTAACAGTGCATTTAATGGTAGGGCTTCACAGTGAAAGTTTGTGGTTCGATTCCCGGCCGGGATCTTTCTGCATGGAGATTGCATGTACTCCCTGTGCATGCATGGGTTCTCTCCAGGTACTCCGGCTTCTTCCCACCATCCAAAAACATGACTGTTAGGTTAATTTGCTCCTCTAAAATGTCCTTAAGTGGGTGCTGCTGCCATCAACACCTTTGTTTATAGATGTTGGAGATGGGCCTGATATTCAGTGTAGTCCTGTTTCTCTGACTGGATGTGCTCTCTTCATCCTCTGTGTTGGGA
>NW_015154559.1:3818-4964 GCF_000732505.1 Cyprinodon variegatus | reverse complement strand
TAGATAGATAGATAGATAGATAGATAGATAGATAGATAGATAGATAGATAGATAGATAGATAGATAGATAGATAGATAGATAGATAGAAAGATAGATAGATTTACCACATTATTGTAATAATAAAATGAGAAAAATAAAATGTGAGAGAGCAAGGGCCTTGTATGTGTATCTATGCATTGTGCCTAATTTCCACCACACCATTGTAATTTCCACCCAAGAATGCAATGAGGTGGAAAAAACAATCTGACAGAAATTGGCGGGGAAATCTATGCTAGCATCACATACTAGCCAAGAAAGGGTCTCTAGCATTTTATGCTTAAACAATACATCTATGTGTGTTTAAATAACAATTAATATACAAACTGGGTTGATGTTACAGCATGTTTGGAAATTACATACAATAAAAATATTTTCATTTCAAGCAATATTTACCTTGGCTGTACTTCAAAAGTTGATGGATGATGGCAAAATTCCTACCATGTCAGTTTGTAGGACATATGTGGCGTGATAACTAGATCTTAATCTAGCAAAAGTCAGTCGTTCAGCAATCAAAATAATCAGAATCCAATAGATCAAGTTGTTCGGCATTCATTAAAGAGTTGGGGTAAAAAAGTCAAAAGTTTTATATTTGAAAAAAGAATCAACCTCGATTTCCTCCATCCTCTGTCGATGCCATCTTAAAAAATACTGCGAGATGTTCCTGCTACTTGAGCTGTGATGTCACTGTTCATCTCCATAGCAACTCCCCAAGCAATCTTTCATACAAACATTACAGTGTTGTGGTGGTGTGGGACAACTACAATTGGTTTAGAAAATCACATAAACAGTTGTATGACATTAAATACTCCAATTATAGTTTGATTATTTTTCTGATATTTTATTAAATTATATTTTAAAACATTAGAAAAAATGTTTGTTTTTTTTACTATTAATTTTTAACGTTGAAGATCAAAAGTCTGGGTGTGTGACAAGCGCAAAACGGTAATATTTACATATAAACGAGGCTGGAAAAAAAGGTCAAAAAGTCATCACAGACTATTAAAAAAAATGTCCTAAAACAGTTTCATTGTAAAGATAATTTTAAAGGTGTGAAATGACCCTTTTTTTTAAAAAAATTCATTAAATATGATCAAAGGACATAAAAT
>NW_015154559.1:0-1337 GCF_000732505.1 Cyprinodon variegatus | reverse complement strand
GATATCAAAAAAGTACTCCAGAGTGTTGTTCAGCATGGGGGTGAGTAGAAAATGAAGGCTAATCATGTTTTGGGTGTACTATTCCTTTAAGTGCTAAAGATGTCAAAGGGTTGGATACAGTCAGTCATTTTGAATAGCTTCACTATACTGCAGCTAGTTACCTACAAATGTGTCTTATCTGTACTCTCTACTCTCTCCAAATGTTTTCTAGTTTCGTCGTGAAGTGGATTCAGCGACATGCATTAAGTAAGGTGCCGATCCTCCAGGAAGCGTTGGGTGTAACAGCTCTCTGTGACCCACAGCAGCAGAAAGTCTCTGATGCCTTTCAGGTTGTTGCGGATGAAGTGGATGGAGAAGGAGGGATTAAAAAGTGAGGCTCCCTCTCTGTGAGGCCATAGTCCTGATTAAAAGATGAACATTTTATTTTATGAAACTACAATTATTTGAATTGATTATTTATGGGGTTTTTTTCTTTAGGCTAATAGAGGTTCCATCATTCACTCCCTCAAAGGAAGTGTTTGTGAAAATTGTCCGCGAACTCTTTTCCGATGGGGAGATCAACTGGGGCAGGGTGGTTACCGTCTTCTGCTTTGCCGGCATGTTTGTCTTGAAAGTGAGTGAAGCATCTACTTTTCTTTCCTTGTTGTATGTTGTTGATATTCCTGTAAGAATTGTTTGCATTAAAAGTATTAAAAATACCATTTGATGTTCTTATTCCAGAAAGCTAGTTTGTTGATTTGTATCCAGGCAGGATAGAAGTGCAAACATTAAAATAAGCTGATTAAATTTGATTTGGTCAATTTTTCCACATGTCTCGTTAGGCTCATGAAAGCAAAATATGTGAGTTAATCAAAACCATAATCAGCTGGATCATAGACTTTTTCCGAGAAAAGGTGCTTGGCTGGATAAAGGAGCAAGGCGGCTGGGTAAGGAGCTCATTGACAAATAAAATCACTGGTTGGATTTGAAGTTTTAACTCCTGAGAAAACGCTGTTAATGATATCTTTTTAAATTTGTAGGAGGGAATTTTTTCCTACGTCGGCATTCCCATGTGGCAATTTTTGGGGATTTTTCTGGCTGGGGTTGTCACCACCCTTGTCGTCGTCCACAAGATGAGGGCCGAATGAAGAGCCGACAGGGGCATGGAAAAAAAACAAAAACAACTGAGTGAGCAGAAGCAAACCAAGAAGTTAATGGGAGGATTTACAGAGTAAACAAGTCAAACAAGAGGAACTTGTACAAAGGATATTATTGTTTGTCTCCCATTCGAGTGTGAAATGGTGACTCAGACTATCAGAACTTATGTTTGAGTAAACAAAATCCAAGAGATGACTTTA
>NW_015154558.1:0-4968 GCF_000732505.1 Cyprinodon variegatus | reverse complement strand
AAAAAATTTTTGACCATGTCATCAGAGGGGCTCCGTAGTACCCTGATGGAACAAGCAGAGAGGTTTAGCTACAGGCTCTGGGCATGAGCAGTGTCAATACCCGATCTGTCCTGCGCATGCACAAACACATAACCATAAATAATGCAAATATGGTACTAAAATTACTTATTCTATCATCAACTCATTAAAGAATTCTAATACACATCTTTAAAAAAATTTTTATGACTTTTGTGAGAGTATTTTGATGCTTTTTACATTTGTTAAACTGCTTTTCTGACATCATCATCGGACACATCAGAGCAGTCCGGCAAAATATGATTAAACCATGTTTATCTGCATTTTAGTTGTTGCTTTCTTTAGATTATGCACTATATGCCATAATGTTAACACGAAAGGAAAACATAAAACTCCAGAACACAAGATTTATGTTTAAATCAAAGGCCGAAAAAGTTAGCTAAACAGAAAGGATTTTAAGGGATTTATTTTCTCAGGGAATACATTATTACAGTAACCTTTACCACACTATTTTAGTACACTCACCATTTTTGGGGAGGAAAAAACGTAATTTAGGTCTTTTCATTAAAATAAAATCAAGGGCGACCCGGATGTATATCTGGATGCACATGCGAAAAGGAGCTGATGGCGCATGCTCTGGACGAATCATGCTTCCGGGACGGATCGGGTAGTGACAGTCACGGATCATACCTTTGGCATTATCCGTACCATCAACTCATGTGCACATGCGCGAACAGAATAACATCCGCATTAAGAAACATCATATAATTACGGTACTGAAAATACTTATTTCTATCATTAAATAATGCTAAACTGCATTATATAGAAAATAAAAAATTTAGTTTTCTGGAAGAAATGGATGCATTTTACATTCTCTCCATTGAATCATCAGCCATGCCCAGAGCAGTCCAGGAATATATTATTGCATAAGGTTTATCTGTATGCACTCTTATTTATCTGAATGCACTCTTAATTTTATTATATATCACAAATAATGTTAAAATAATCTATATATTATAAAAAAAATTTGTGTGTATATCTATCTATCTATCTATATATATATATATAGATAGATAGATATATAGATATATATATATATAGATATATGTATGTGTGTGTGTGTGTGTTAAACTCTGTGTTTCAATGTTCTACATTTCTATAAAATTATATGATTTGCTTGAACACAAACATTTTTCTACTAAAGTTTTTTGTTAAATAAATAGATAAAATTATCAAAGGAGATTGTAGCACCCTCTGGTGGACACACCGTAAGCCAGAGAAGACCCAAATATTTTGGTAGACATTGTTTGTTTATTTATTTATTTTTTTATCCCTGCTGTGTTCAGCATTATGGCAACGGAATTGGAATCTGAATGCTGTGCTCTTCCCAACACTTTTGCTTTGCCAATGGAGGGTTGTCAGGATGAAAAACCTCCCTTGATCATCCAATACTGCTTTATTATTTATGTAAGATTTCTTTTTATTACAGAAGCAATATTCTTAGTACCAGAAAGGGTAAGAGAAAGAAAGAAAAAAACAGACAAAAAAACATACAATCAACTGCTGTATCTGTAGAAGACAAAAAATGTCTTCAAAGCCGAAGGAAACCCTGTACAAGCACCTGCAAGCAGACACTAGGAAGAGTCACAATCAGCCAAACAAAAACAAGCAGCAAAAACACTGTGGACAAACCTGAGGGAGATCTGTGGGAGCACTTACAAACACACATGCATTTGGGGCGCCGCAACCGGCCCTATTCCAGTAATCTGGAGGGGGCAGAGAGGACCTCAGACCCAGTCCACCAGCGGCCATGGAGACAGTCGGGCCTCCCCCTGGAGGGTCACAAGGTATCCCCCCAACAGAGCTCCCCAAGAGTATAGGGCTGTGCCACCCCCAGGAGCCATGAGTGACACCACTCCCTCCCACCAGGCCCCGGTCCCAGAGACAAAGGTCGAGTGCTAAAACCTGAGCCCCACAAGCCAAAACACCCGAACAGAGCCCCCACCCGAGCATCCAAGAGAGTCAGGCACCCCGAACAGCTCCATGCATCGGGCCAGCACAGACCCCAGCTCCACTGACCAGCTCAGTGCTTCAGGAGCCATGGCACACCCGCAGGTTGGCACAGCAGCAGGGGAAAGCTGGGGCAGCGCCTAGTCCAACGCCAGCAGCAGCACAGGGACAGTAAGCTTTAATAAGCTTGATCAGGGCGGGTAAGCTTTATTACCAGGGACAGTCGACCCAGAACCAGACCCAATCATAGCCCCAATCACTCCAATCGGACACAAACACAAAACAAAACAGTGGAAAAAAAAAGTCAATATATAACTAAATAAACAAACAAATAGCTTGCCCCGCTACCGTGTAGCGGGGCGGGCCATCCCAAGGACAGCGCCTCCCTGCTGCCACGGACCAGCAGGGACACCCCAGACACCCCTGGCCCTATGCAGCTCTGGGCAGCTGGTGTGCAGGATGAATTCCCCCCCTGGAACCAGTAACCTTTAGTTAAATGATTCTTTACCCTCTTTGAGGGTAAAGAATCGTTAGAAGCAAATAGACATGGGGATTCCATTATATTATTTTTGGTCATGCTTGGTAATCGAAATGTAATGAGCATATGAGAAAACAGATGAACACTAATGTTATATCAGAGTTTAAACCCTTCGTGAAATAAAGCTTGTCCAAATTTCAGCAACAGCTCAAAACATATTACTGCAGCATAGTGTTGAATGCAATCCTGTTAGCTTTGTGTTTACTCATCAGTGAACACATGAAATGATCAAAATCATCAAAAGACATATTGTTGAACTAGATTCTGTCCCTAACAATGCAAGACCTGCAAACCTCTGTCTGTGTACGTTTTGGAAGGTTTGAGCTTCCCTCAGCGCTTAGCAGGTCAGACGACAGCAAGGGGGGGTTGTCCTTTCCAATGCGGCTCACACCTAGGTAAAGGCTTCTTTAGGTGGCTTTCACCTCCAGGCCAGCTCTGTAAGTTCTGAAACTCAGAGAAATGTGTTGCAAATGGCCTGTTTTGCAACAATTTGGATATGGAATGTCAATCATCAACTCTTAGCCTTGTTCATTCTGGAGATCTGGGCCTTGAGCTCGGGTCTCCATGGTGGTGTCCTCTTCCAATATGAATCCCCGGGCAGCTTCACGTAAAGAGATATAAACTCTCTGTTGTTCTCAGCTCAATGGGGGACCAAGGCACACCGATGTGGGAGGGGTCCTGCAGAGCCAGATGCAAGATAAAGGGTTGCAGCAGAGACGGCAGGTCTCACAGCTGTTTTATGAGGAAAAACTGCATTCTCTTCTCGAGCGATCATGTTAAGATGAAAGATGGACATTGGTTCTCAATGTCCAAAATGATAATCATGGTTTATGGCACATTAGATAATCATTATGAGCCCTTCAGGTTAATTTGGCAGTTTTCAGAAAGTCACAACAATTTCATACCTGCTACAAACATTTTCTCAAAGAAAACTCATTATCAGGTATGTTTGTTCTCACCATAATGCCTTGCTCAACCATTTATGAGTCTGCGCAGTAAACAACTTTTCAATGCTCCTTAATGTTTGATAGGTGGGGAGTGGCAGCAGCTGCCTCATGTATTTTTAAAGAGAAGTTGCCCAGGCGTGTTCCCTGTGCTTTGTTCTGCCTTTAAGCTGCCCTACTTTAAACTTCCGTACAACAACTGCATCCAAATGGAATCACACATTGACTCAGCCGGCTTTCAGAAACAGTACTTTCACACCTCTAAAAGATAAAAGCCCTGTTTATCAGGGAAGAAAAAGCAAGTACAACATCCATAAAAAATGCATAGTTTACACACTTATGAGACTGGTAAGCAGTTCATGTCACATTTTCTAAAGTCACTCCAGTTGCTGCTCATCTTAAACAGGTAATGTTTTTTTTATTTTATTTCCAAAACTGAATATTTAACCCTTTAAAGTCCGATCCAAGAATAAAACAAAACAGAAAATTACTTTTTTTTGGTTTGAAGTCCTTATTTGGTCTTTTAACAAAACATGTAAAAAGAAAAAAAAAATACATTTTTGATATTAATAATTTATTACTATGCGATAAGTCGAGATTATTTTTTGTGTAGTCTTCTGCCCTCTGTTATCAGGTATATCTGATTGTGTACAATAGGATTTTGAGCAAAGTTTTTACCATAAAATTATGCAAAAGGTGTCAGATGCAAAACATTTCAGAAACCATATGTATCAAATATGATACATTTGGCATTACAGGGTTAATTGTTTTGATGTTAGTATAGGTATTTACAATAAAAAATGTCTGGTGTCTTTTACCCCAAAGCAAAAAGACATTTTCATGGCAACTGTTTTATGCTTCATTATTACTGTAGGTTTTTTCTGCTATTTAAATTTGGACGAGCAATACCATTTAGTTTATAGTAATAATTGGAAATTCATTACAGTTAGGTATTTTGCCCTGATAAGTATGAAGTAATTTGAATTAAATGGCCTTAAAGCTGCAGTCTGTTACATTGAGAAGAGAGCAGACTTCGACTGAAAATTTGAAGAAAAACAGGTTTCACGCCACTCCCCCACCCTCTTTGCTTCACTCATGCCCCACCTCCAAGCTCCACCCCTCTCACAGCATCTGCGCGGCTACCGCATGCGACCAGAAGCGTCCAAGCAGCGTAAACGACATGGAGTGTGAACCAGTAAGAGCGATAACACTAACCTCCAAGCAGCTAGATATAAGATGCTGGTTATATCGAAGTTACAAATTTCGGCAGGGGCAGTAAGGACAGTTTCTCTCTTGCTGGTGGCTGTCGCTCCGACATGACTTCCACGCGCGTCCTCCTAACTGCGGCAGCCGGGCAGCAGCGGCAGGTTCAGCGGTGAGAGGGAGGGGGCGGGATTCAGCGTGTGTGAGCTGTGATTGACATGCCATCAGACGCTCCTCTGGCTGTGATTGGTTGTTTTG
>NW_015154557.1:3698-4971 GCF_000732505.1 Cyprinodon variegatus | reverse complement strand
AGTAGTGGTACTGTATGTCAAGTTTACAGTAACTATGTTGTTACTGTAAATTTAAAATACAGAACCACTACTGTAGAAATGCTTACTTTAGAGTATATCTATCTATCTCTCTCTCTCTCTCTCTCTCTCTCTCTCTCTCTCTCTCTCTCTCTCTCTCTCCCTATTTTTCATGCACTGTCTAAATGTAATATTCTTAACAACTTAATTAAAATAGCTTTGATTTTACGTAATTGATTTGTTATTAACAATTATAATAAATCAAAAACAGACATATATATAATTCAAAACATTCTGGTATTTATTTAAAACACTAACAAATGGTAAAAGACTACAAGCTAATGTGTGACTTTTAGTTAGAATTCTCAATTTAATTCATATTATTGTAGACAATACTTTTTTTATTTGCTCAGAGCTTAAAAGATGTAACAAAATCACTTCCTAAAGATCGTCCAGTTCAAACATTCAGATTAGTTTGATTGATTGATGTTTTTCTTTGTTTTCTAGTTTTATTGGTTTAATTCCTAGTTTGTTGTGTTTTCTGCATATATTAAGCTACGTTCACACTGCAGGCCTTGATGCTCAATTCCGACTTTTTTGCGAAATCCAATATTTTTTTTACGTTGCCGCTCACATTTCCAAATATATGTGACTTGTATGTGATCTCCTGTGCAGTAATACAACGCAAGTGTTCCGCATGCGCAGTAGAGGACACAATAACATCACAGGCCAGCGTGCACTGTGTTTACGGAAGTAAACATGGATGGTAGAGCCAGAGCGCATCTAGCGGTCTTTTCCAACCATAAAAACACAATCTTTTCAATATGGTTAAACATAAATACTGCTATCTGTTATGGTTGTTGTTTTTCTTGCCGCTTCTGCGTAGCAAGGCTTTAATAGTGACCTTTGTTGTGTATTAATGACGTTCAGGTCGGATGAATCCGACCTGGCCGATCAGACACAGGTTGCATTTGAAAAGATCAGATTCCTAACGGATTCAGAACCACATAGCAAAGTGGCCTGGGTTGCATTGGTAAAAATTGGATCTGTGTTGTTCAGACTGCCATGAAAACATCAGATCCAGGTCGCATATGGGCCAAACAAATCAGATTTGGGTCACTTCAGGCTGCAGTGTGAATGTAGCCTTTGAGTTCTTAGGTTTTTTCTTTGTTGCCCTCTTCTGTTGGTCTCCTTTTTCCTGGCTTCTTTCTAGAAGTCTCTGTTCACACCTGCTCCCAATCAGTTTGTTAGTCCTTTGTTCAATCAGCCATAAATA
>NW_015154557.1:0-1215 GCF_000732505.1 Cyprinodon variegatus | reverse complement strand
TGTATTACTTTTAATTTTATACTTAAAGTAGTTTTAAAATGGTACCTTACACTTGTACTTGAGTAAAAAGTTTAAGTTGATAATCTAACTTCTATAAAAGTGTTTTTAAACAGTAGGATTCATACTTGTACTTGAGTAATAAACAGAAATACTTTGATATCTCTTTGCATGTTTTCAAATAAAGTGATTCAAAAAGCTGTTCATGTTACAGAAAGTTGTTTTATTGTCACATTGTGTTTTTATTTATTTTTCTTTTTTAAAGATGCCCAAACCAAAAAAGCTCAACTTATTTCAGTAAAATGTATACAAAGGTTAACTTGAGTCACTTCAACTCATTTAGATTACATAACAGCCTGCTAAGGAATGCATGTGGTGCTGTGTGTGCATGTGTTCTGTAAAGAGAAGCTATCCTGAGATGTGCTGCTTTGTTTTTCATTCACGGTTACTTAGTATACACCCATAAGGTGCTTAGTTAATTAGGTAGAATACTTTTAACTCTGTTTTTGTAAACTCACAATTCATGAATTTGATATCCTGTAGTGCATTTTTGTGTGCGTTCATCACTGTGGATGTTAGTTAGTTGGTCTTAAAGTGTTTGGCATCTTAAAAGCGGGATAAATTACTCAGTCAGCACACAATGGTGGGGCACTCTAGAGGCAAATAGGGAGAGGGGAAAAAAAAGAAACAAAAAACTAGAGGGGAAAAGTGGAGCTTTGGATTGGAGCAGCTAGGGGGAGGGTGACAGTCTTCCTACATGCCTTTGAAACAAACATAAAATAACTTAGTGGCTGACTCCATTTTTAACATTTAGATGATTATTCTATAAAGTAGTTAATAACCAGTGATTGGTTCAGTTCCATATATTTAGCTCATTGCAGTCTTTAAATCTCTTTGCAGGCCTGTTTTGGCTGGATTATATCATGCAAATGCAAAAAGATTTACACTCTGCTGCATTGCTGATAACAATAACGGCCCGCTCCTGGTTGACTGGCTGTTTGAACAGCTCCTCAAAAGTCAGAACTGCATGGCCTGTGGAAGAAACAGAGGAAGAAATGCATAAGGGATGATTACGTCCTACAAGATGCAGCAAACAGACAATACAAATATATATCTATATATCTGTCTCTAGATAGATAGATAGATAGATAGATAGATAGATAGATAGATAGATAGATAGATAGATAGATAGATAGATAGATAGATAGATAGATAGAT
>NW_015154556.1:0-4972 GCF_000732505.1 Cyprinodon variegatus | reverse complement strand
AAAACAGTACTTGTCTGGATGCATTATGCCAAGTATAAAGCTTGGTGGAGGAGGGATTTACCATTGTGGGGTAGTTTGTTAAAAGCTGGGGTTGGCCCCTTAAGCCGGGCTCACACTGTGCGATTTTTTGCCCTCTTCGGGGAGACTTTCCAGTCGTGTGAGAATTTTTTGATCAGGCCGACTTTCAGCCTGATCAGGAATTGTGGGCAAATCACTCAGTCAGCATTCGCAAACAAGGATTCTTTTTTTTTTCCGTTCTTCCTCTCAGATGTAAACACAGAAGCATGGCGGGGGTGCGAGTGAAATAGAGATTTTTATGCAAAATTGAAAGACCACGGTAGCCACTTTTGCTCAGCCATGTCTTTGTCTAAATACGTTGTTGTATTTTCTTTTTAGGGCTTTCAGCAGAAAATTGCACAAGTTGCCAAGGCAGCGCGTTTCACTCTAGTGTGAGCTTCGTTTTCCCCTTCTACTCATTTGGCTAGCTCAATCTCACTGCGGAGCTGAGTCCGACGTGTTTTTTTAAAAGTACAGTGTGAGCAGGCAAATGGCATAAGAGCATCCGGCTCAACATGCATCATGAGCTGTGAAATCACATTGTACGACGAAACTGCAGGGTTTCGTCGTACAATGTACAATGTGTGCGTGCAACAATTGAAAAAATGCACAGTGTATGCCCGGCTTTAGTTTTCATGAAATGAACTCCAAATGCTTCAGCATACCAAGACATTTGGGACAATTCCTTGCTCCCAACTTTGTGGGAATAGTTTGGAGCTGGCCCCTTCCTCATCCAACATGACTGTGCACCAGTCAACAAAACAAGGTCCATGGATGAAAGACTGTGGTGTAAATGAACTTTTCTGGCCTGCACAGAGTCCTGACTTCAATGCAACAGAACACCTTTGGGATTAATTAGAGCAGTGATTGAAAGCCAGGCCTCACAAATGCTCTTCTAGAAGAATGGTCAAAATTTCCCATAAATGCTATCCTACACCTTGTGGACAGTCCTCCCAGAAGAGTTGAAGCACTTATGAGTGGAGTAATATCATATTTTACTCCTATGGATTAGGAATAGAATGTCACTTAAGATCATATGAAAGTCAAGGCAGGTGAGTGAATACTTTGATGATGGAATGATGTAAAAAGCATAGCATTTTCAATCACATTAAAAGAAAAATAGAACTAAAGATTTATTACTGACACAGTTATTGTCAAGTATTTGTTGGAGATTAGTGCAATCACTTCATAGAAAGTGCTAAAACATGTCATAACATCACTATTTAAAAAGTATTATTAGTTTTTATCTTTTTCAGCCAAAGTTATCAACGGCTTGTGTGGACTGTCTGAAGACCCACTGGAAATACACTTCTTTGATTAATAAGGAATCTACCCAGTAGGCTAAGAAACTTACCAAATAAATATGATAAATCGCAATACTCCACACATATGAACTAAGTAAAGTGCTGTTAGATTAAAAAGACATACTGGTTCAAGATAATTTCTCCTTATAGTGAGCTTTGCAATCTCTATGTGGTATTGAGAAGGAAAGAAAGTAGCCTCTAGAAAAAAAATCTCTCTATATATCCTGGAACGTTGATTGCTTTAACTTAATGCTTTAAGGTATGAAAAATTTAGATAAGTAACTATGGTAACAAAAACTGCCCTACTGCCGTAAACATACCCAAACAGCAAATTTAGCAAATGTTGACTGAATTACTTTCTTTTTCTGTTTGCAGGACTATTAGCAAACCTATCTGGATCATTGTATTAAAGCATTTATTGCAAGTGTATAAGGTGTCTCTGGCATAAAACCATAGCTGGCAACAACCAAGGATTTCAATGCAGCTAGTAACTCTCACCAATCATTCATAAATGACCTCATCACGGCCTTTAGCTGATAACGAGGTACCTGTTTGGATTTTATAAACATGTACAAAAAGTTAACAAAAATTATTTTTTTAACTTTTGTTTGAATAGCTCATTAACTCTACATTTGGTGAGTATTTGACACAATGTGACACAAAATGTTATCTCACTACTTTGTTGCCAGAGGGTAGCTTAATGAGAGCCAATATAGGACAATCTTTTTTGACAACACCACTGCAGCATTGGCTATTATGGAAATGGGCTAAAGCTGCAAGGCTGTGGGTATTGTGAGCCTGAATACTGGCTTTGTTTGACTGCCGATACAATGAACTGAACTACAGCATGGTCTGAGGCAGATATGTCAACCCATTGAGGAGTAGGGGCATAAAAAAACTACACATACAGAGTTGTGGTGGAATAATGGGAAAGTTTCCCTTAACTTTGATGTTCCTCCCATATGTGCCCATACAGTTAACTTCAAAGATATTATTAACTACTGGCACACTGTTTGTTCATAATGGAAAAGGAGACAGACAATAGTAAAATGTGTGAATCTGTGATTGGCTGGGCATTGTATTGGCACACTCTTCCTTCAGTGCCAGACAAAGACAGGCATGCTGGGAACCTGGCAGAGACTCCAAGTTGCCTTTCTCAGCTTTTTGCCAAGAATGATCATTTCCCAAGTATTTTTTTTCCCCGTTTTGGACATACACACGCACACACCCACACATTCTCTTGTTCAGCTGCGACTGCCGTAACTAAATCATCATGATCCAGAGAAAATCAAGGATGATGAGAAAGATGGAGAATTTGAAGGGTGACCCTGGGAAGAAAAACCCGTAAAAAATGCGAGTGCAATGCTCAGTTGGGCAACTGGCTCCAGCTCATTAGCTCTGCACATACTGAGAAGAGGGCAGAAGTGTAATAAGAGACTGAAAAATTTGAATTCATACAACAGTATCAGTATCTTTTAATGGAATATGCACGCATGGCTACAGCAGCCATTTGGTTGAAATAGAGGTCTAATATTGATACACAGAGATGTTGGAGTAGGTAGAAAGCTGTGTGCATGGGAGAAGAGAGTAAGAGAGCAGCAAGATGGAGAGGAAGTATTGCAAAGTGGGGGGTATGACATGTTTGCGTGTGTGATAGAGATGATGAGCGCAACACAGGGGAAATATACTCCCATCATAAGGGTATAATTCAAGGGTGCCTAGGGGGCACTCCCAGTCTCCTTCTCTTGCCCTGTTTTCCCTTCTCCCATCCTTAATATGCTTCTTCAAGACAACCAAGCCATCGGTATCTTTTGTTTGTGTGAGGTGTATCATGGGTACAGTGGAGGGGGTTTGATGGCATGATTATTGGATGTTTCCCTGACAAATGCCAAATAATGTTTTGGAGATATTTTGTGTCTTTTTAAAGCATAGCTGTTTATAAACAGGCAACTTGTCTTAGAAGACACCTTTCCTTATTTTGTGCTTTTGTCTTTGTACAGAAGCAGAAATTAATCTCACTGCATTTAGTCAAACTGCCACAAAATGAGTCTTTAATTTTACTGGTTTTGTAGGAAAATAAAAATGTTGCATAGCAGGGTTTAACAACAAGAACTCTGTGTTATGTATTTGTCCAAGGTAAAACCAACAACTTCTAATTGTTTCGTTATTATACGAAAATGTTTGGATAACACTTTAACAGCTAAGTGGCCATTTTTGCCTCTCCTAATATTAAACCTATCTGTCTCAAATTTTATGACTCTTCATAAAATCTCTCCCTAGCATTTCTTTTTAATGAAGCAGATAAAATAAATCTAGAAATATTACATATTTTGCCATTAAAACAAAGAGTTTATAACTACATAAATTAGCCATTTATATCCCACAGAAAGTGAAAAGCTGCTCATCTTGCTGCTGTATTACGAGATGCATGTTGCACTTTCGACTTTAATTCTAAAGGTAATTCGCGTTAGTGTAAACTGCATTTGAAATTAACAATTAGATTTAACCTTTACTAATAATAGAAGAAAATGCGTCTGCTTGTTTCTTGACAGAGAAAGCACCAAAACCCAAAGAATAAATATCCCTTAAATTTATCTCACTTTCCACAAATGATTAAAAAAACCGTCCAAATTGGCAACATCTTACAGAAAGAATAACATGTTGATCGTATGTCAGAGATCAAGGAAGGCACAGTCAGCATGGAGCAGTATTATGTAAGAGATGAATCACAGATTGATTATTTTTCATTATTATAATCATTAGATTTGTCTGAATACAAATTCACTCAGTAGAAATGTCTTTTAAGTCCTGTAGGCAGCATTTCATTTTAAAAGGTGCGTTGAGGTCAGTGCTAGTCTATATGCAGTAGAGCATAATATTGCCAGTAGTGATTTTCCTGTTGAAAGAGTTTGAATTAAAGTGTCCAATGGCAGGACAACTGGCATCTTCTTGATATGCGTCTAAGTCAAATTACAAAACTGCCATTTTGTCCCTCTTTGTCCCTGCAGAGGTGTCACAATGTAAAATATATTTAGAATCAGTGCAGATGCACTGAACACCATGAACCTAATTTAGCTGAAGTATCAGGTGAAGTTTTCTTAGGACATTCATCAGGCTATGTCCAAACCGCAGGTCTGGATATTCATTTCCAATTTTTTTGCTTAAATGCAAATTTTTTTGCATGTTGTTTAGATTACTATTCAAAGGTCTTCACCCTTAGACTACAGGGTTTAGGTTTTAAATTCTCAATGAATATTGAGAATATGCTCAGAAGGACAATGTCACACAGCACCACACTGTTAACGGATGTCATAAAAGATGTTGGCATCTCTTCGTATTATAAGGTGTTGAACAATGGGCACCAAAAATATTATCATCCTATAATAAGAAGACTAAGGGAGGTAAGAAAAAAGAAAGCAGAACTATTTACATTGGGTTTTTGTGTAACAGCTGCTGTGGTTGACGGCAGCCTGTATGAATGAGTGATCAGAGCCTGGATAACATAAAAGTCAAATGAAATGTAACATGAGTGTTCAGGCTGCAAAAAAGGCCTCTAAAAACTTTAGATACGCATCTGATTTAATAACGCATATCGAAGTGGCACAATGCAG
>NW_015154555.1:3869-4974 GCF_000732505.1 Cyprinodon variegatus | reverse complement strand
AAAAGGAAAGTTTTAAGCCTAGCCTTAAAAGTAGACAGGGTGTCTGCCTCACGGACTAAAACTGGTAGTTGGTTCCACAGGAGAGGAGCCTGCAGGACTTTGAATTTGCTGCTGAAATGTTCTATACGAATAAATTAGTCCTGCATTTCAAAAAGACAATAAAATAACTGTAAACTTTTCTAGTGTTCCTATGCTTTCATTGTGATCAAACGTTGACATGTTGGTACATGTTCTCTGCTACTTGATAAGTTTGATTTACTTTAACGTCTGGTTGAAACCAGAAACTTCAAACTGGGAGATTTTTCGATTCTTCCAGGATTTTATCTCTTTCTGGTTGCATCATTAAGGACGGAAACAAAGCATGGAAACCTTTTCTTGGTTTGACGGCTGATGAAACATGGATGGGTGCAGCCCGCCTGCATGTTTCCTCCCCTCCATCAGGTTTTTAGTCAGTGCTGATTCATCCTCCTTCTCCTGCTCTTCATCAGGCCTGTCGCTCTGAATCTCATCATCAGGTTGAACATCACAGGGCAGGAAACCATCATGTGTTACAGCTTCTCAGATTGGGCCTGTAAACCGCTTCCTCCAAGTATTTAAACTCAGAATTCCCAGTTTGATAAAAACGAGTTCAGCTGAACAGTAAGAACAGCTGCCTGCTGTGATCTAAGCACCATGGGCGGATCCAGAGGTGGCGCCGAAGGGCCGCTGCCCTTCATCTAATCTGACCCTAGCTCTAATAATCTATAGAACTAAAAGTTAGTTCTCTGAAATGTCTAGTTCTCTAGTTTGACTGTGGTTCCATGTTCTAGAACATTCCATCTTTATCCTGCATGTAAAACCTGTCAGATTTTCATCTGCCTCCATCTTGGGTGGACAAATTCAGCAGCAGCCCTTCTAATGCCTGAACAGAAATTAATTCTCAGTTTATTCTTTGAAATCCTGCAGCTAGCTGGATTGAAAACTTATTTCCTGGGAATCCAGGAGGCCGAAGGGAGCTGGGATTGGTTGGCTTGGAGAGTCAGAGGTTTAACAGAGGTGGGTTGACTTGAATATTTGTACTAAAACATCCTTTTTTTTTCATGATTTCTGGACATTAAGATCTAAA
>NW_015154555.1:0-1131 GCF_000732505.1 Cyprinodon variegatus | reverse complement strand
GGAATGCTAAAAACCGCTCTCTCCTCTGAGATCAGACAGGTACAGGAATGCTCAGTGGATGAGAGGCAGAACAGGTCAGGAAATCAGAAACACTATAACACGCTAAAAATCTTCTCTCCACTGGCCCCTGAGAATGAGAACCAGAACTGAGGACCGAGCCGTATAAATAGAAGCAGGAGCAGGTGGATTAGATGAGCTGTAATGAATAACCGGGTAGAGTAGACAGGTGAGTGGAGTGAGCAATTAGGCCAAGATCATGACAATTCCTTCCCGTTTCTCGGTTCCCTGTCTGGCCTTAAAGCAGCACCATGTTTCTAATCAACCAACTTCTCCTTGTTCAATAATCTTCTCAGCAGCTTAAATCTAATTAAGTCCAATTATCCAGTTTTTCCCACCAGCCTGTTTCTCTGTGTTCCTCTTGTGACGTATAGATTTAGTTTGGTTTGTCTTTGGTTAAACTGCCTGTTTTTTTGGTCTTGCTCTTCTTCCACAGTTATCTCCCACTACTAAACAGTTTTAAAGGTTTTCTATCTCTGCTTCTGTCTCTCAGCTGCAGGTAAAATCAGTTCATTCATCTTGTTTAAAAGGTTTTGTTTTTTTGTGGACCCTTGAGAGGTAGAACCACGCTGGTGGCCACAAATCTAGACCTTTCTATTCCCACAGTGTTTCCTGTCAGATATAGAGCAGGTTAGAGTGAACCTAATGGTGCTAAATGAGAGCTTTGGTGTTTTTCTCTGCCCTGTGGGTTCATGCAGGAAACTGCAGCAGTTGGAGACACACTGGGGGAAGGTAAACAACGAGAATCCCTGTTTTAAAGGAGGTCTATGGAGGAAAGAAGAGGAAAATCTGAAGGTCTGGAGAGTCGGCTCCATCCTGGACCAGCCTCTGAACCTCACTGAGAGGCAGGATGATGGCAGACCTCACCGCCATCATGGAAAACATCGCCCACATCTTCATGATGCTGTAGGAGCTCTGAGAAGCTGCATAAGCGGAGATTTTTCCAGAGTTCCTTCATCTCTTTCTGCCATCACATTATTTACCAACATGTGTAAAACTCACCTGTTCAGGTCAACACAACACGCTCCACTGGATGCTGATCCATCAATATCTGCTTTATTCCAAGAAAATATC
>NW_015154554.1:3458-4976 GCF_000732505.1 Cyprinodon variegatus | reverse complement strand
AGACGTGAAGAGGAGGATAGGAGGAAGGAGAGGCTGAGGCAGGAAGCGGAGAAGAAAATCAAGGAGGAGAAAGAAGAGGAGGAAAGGAAGAGGAACGAAGAACAAAAGAAGCTTTTGCAGCAAAAGGAGGAGATGGAGATCAGAAAGAAGGAAGAGGAGAGAGCAACTTTGCTGAGCATTGTGGAGGAGAACAAGTCAGATGAGGACAAGGAGAAGATGAAATTATTCTCTCCTGCTGGTGTCAAACAATCACACACAGTCATTAAAGGTGAAACACAAACCCAGCTTCCTCCTCCACAGCTCCCTCCTCTGGTCAAAACCAGCCTTACACCCAAACAGCCTCTGCAGCTGCTTTGCATCCAGGCAGAAGATGGAAAGAAATTCACTGAACCAAACTCTGCTGTTGATGATCGGTAAGTTACAGTAATGATGCAAAGATATAACCTTTGGTGTATCTTGCTTTGCTCCCACCTGTTTCTATGCTTAAGACACAATATATTGATTTATGAGCAAACAAATCATCTGATCTGCTCTCCTTCAATGATTTTGAGCTGATTTATTCCATGTTTCAGATATTTCCCATAAGTGTTGTGTTTGTTCTGTGCTGATGAGCAGAGCTCTGTGGTGAAAGGCTGGAAAGGCTGTAAAATTTAGCTACAAATTAAAATCTTTTTGATTTTTTTTCCTCAACACAAAAACAACCATAACTGCCAAAAAGTGCTGTACTTACCAGGTAAAATTTAAATAATAAAAATCTACATAGAAGTTTAAACAAATAAAACAGATAGAACAAACTAATTAAAACGAATAAAACCATAGAAAAAATATTAAAAAAACATGTTAATGCAAACAAAGAGATAGCCTTATGCTGTGTTAAAAGCCAAATAATAAAAATAGGTTTGAAGCCGATTTTTAACAATAGATAGTAAATAGGATTAGAGCTTATTCCATCATTTTGGAGCAGCAGCTGAAAAAACTCTGTCTCCTTTGAACTTTCTATTTTTTATCATCTAAGCCCTAAATTTCCCCCAAAGAAGCCCTAAGTTGAAGCTTTCAGAATCCAATTCAATTCAGTTTATTTCCATAGCGCCAATTCACTACACATGTCATCTCAAGGCAGTTTTCTATCTAAGGAAAACCAGTTGATTGCATCCACTCATTGACTCAAATGCAATCCTTCACACTAAGCATGCTTGTAGCGACAGTGGAGATGAAAAACTCCCTTTTAACAGGGAGAAACCTCCAGCAGAACCAGGCTCAGTGTGAGCCGACTGGGGTTCAAGGAGACAGAAGCAGAGATACAAAAAGCCGCCCGTCCAGGAAACACACAGCCAGGCAGACGAGCTCAGAGCCAGCTCCCATGTCAGAGGATGAAGAGAGCACATCCAGCTAGTCACAGTCAGAATAACAGGACTACACTGGAAAACAGGCCGATCTCCAACATCTATAAACAAAGGTGTTGATGGAAGCAGCACAGCTGATATTTCTCTCCAGGATGGAGTCACAGCCAAACAGGAA
>NW_015154554.1:0-3053 GCF_000732505.1 Cyprinodon variegatus | reverse complement strand
ACTATAAAGATAGCTCAGGAATTCAGAATTAAAGAAGGGAAATTAATATCATAACATTTTTTTAAAATCACATTGAATAAATGTTATACAATTGTGCCATGTAATTTCAAAGTTATTCTCTCTCTTTGGTTCATAATATTGCTCAAAGTTTAAAATAATCTTTTCTTTTTTTATTTTATCTTTTCTAACATTTTACAGATTAAAACATACAGATTGTTTGCAAACAACACTGCTGATTTTTTTTCTCCATTCCAATTTCATCATAGCCTGGACTAAAAACCCTTGAGCCTTACCACTGTGCTGAATACTTACCTACAAACATGCTACATTACACATCCTATTTTATTAAAACATGCCCCCTCCCCCCATGTGAATACTTTTTACACTTGTGAAAAAATATATAGATATACATTTTTTTCCCCACAAAAAAAGTCCTGTGTCAAACACATGTATAATGTGCAGAATAACAGAGAGCGATACAAGTTAAATATGGATCCACAACGATTTTTTTTGTTCATCGCAGCTTCTTAAACTCCTCCGTCTGATAATGTAATATCTTTAGTCATCCCACCCCAGTTGTTAGTTGCATCAAATTCTGCTTCGCTTCCTAATTTCCCACTGTCAGATCTATGTGTGCTCTTAAACCCTCAACATGTTTCTGTCTGTTTCTCTTTATTTTCTTATTTGTTTTCCTTATTTTCCCTTCTTACTACAGTCTGAAGAAGCCCTCTGTCATAGAGGAATGCTCCATGTCAAACAGTGACACCCCAGAAAAGGAACGATCCGACTCCTGTCATTCTCCACCTGATATTCATTCAGGCTCTACTGTTGACCTGAATAAAACACTGAAATTAGAGGTCTTGACCTTAGCACCGTCTCCACAGAGGCTGTCAGATGCAGAGACTCCTCTTTGGAAAGTGCTAGAGGGGAGAAATGTAACTGATACAACTGTTCAAATATCTGCCAAGATGGGTGCAAAACCTTGTTGCAGAGGGTAAGGATGGATGACGGGGGGACAGCTTTGTGCTTGCTTCTCTTATTTATCCTCCTTTCCATGCTTCTGTTTTTCTAAAGCATAACTTTGAAAAATAATAAATGTGTTTAGAGAAGCCATGAATTAACATTCGTCTGACTTTTTTTGCAGTTCACCTTCAGAAGAATCTACCAAGGGGGAATCAGAGAAGCTCCAACCAGCAAATGATTCAGAGAGACATTCAGAATCACCAACAAGCTCACAATTAGCTTCAGATGAGCCAAAGGAGCCTGAGAAACCCACTGTGCAACCAGCAATCTCTCCTGAGCCTTCCCAAAAATCAGCTGGAGAGAAGACAGATGTGTTTCCGGAAAAACCGAAACGAGAGCTGCGGCAGGGGCAAGACCTTAAGCTTTCATGTAAACTGCAACAGGAAGGAGATGGCGAAAAGAAGCAAGCTGAAGCTGTTGATGGAGAAAGCCTTGTGATCACAGAGGAGCCGGAGAGCCGTGAAGTGAACAAACTTTGGGCAGCTGTGGAGGAGACCACAGCGGAAGCAGGGGCGCATAGAGAGTCGGAAAGTACTGAAAGTCCTGCAGCGAAGGAGCAGGAGGAGGGTGTAGTAGGGGGGTGAGTCAGTAATGGTTGCATACCTTCCAGACACAAACCTAAACCTTTACTAACATCATTCCAATGTGCTGCAGTCTAACCACAGCAATCAGTGGCTACAACTAACCCCATTTAAGCTCCTCTTTCAAATGGAAGGAATTTTATCTGAGCTTTATAGTTAAATAAATGTGTGTATGTTTTTTATCTGTGTGTGTGTGTGTGTTAGCGCCCTGAAATGGGCAGAGGGAGATGTGTGTGTTGCAGAGGAACAGAATGAGACATCTGCTGGCTTCATGTCAGCAATGTTTGGGGTTTTGCACAGAGGGTGAGTCTGCCTGCTGCTGTGGTCAGATTACCTGTTCAGGTGCTCTGCTGAATGCTGATTTTTGCAGACTAATATAACATTTGTCATTGACATTTTTTTTCCTTTCTATACATTTCTGCATGAATGAACCCAACTGGTTATGAGGTAGTTTATAGAAACAAAATGAAAACAGCATCAAATCTGATTAGAATGTAACTTTACAGGCAATAATTTTTCTGAAATTTTGTTTTCAGTGCTAAACGTTGGGAGCAGAGAGCTCTAAATCATAATTATTATAGCTCCCTAATGTGCTTTAAGGTCTCCTAACAACATTTCCATTGGCTACTGTTAGAACCCTTAATGTGTATAAATGAAGATTTTGAGCTTAAACTGCCCCAAGTGCTGTCCTGAAAGGCTGAAATACCCATTTTCTGCTCAGTGAATGTAGTGTTTCTGATTGAAGCTCGCAATAACATTCCTTGGTGTGAATATTACTAAATAAAAAACAAGTCAAAGTAAGTTATTTTAGGTGTCAGCAAGGGGTATAAAAATGCCAGATGAGGTGAAGATATCTAAAGTGGCCTTAAGCAAACATCAAGATTCTCAAAAACATGGCTGCCGCTTAATACATTCTGGGATGCGGCATTGTTTCGGTGCTCTTTTTTTTAGAAAAAAAAAGAGCCGCTATCCCAGGATGCAATGTATGGCAGCCATGTTTTTAAACTCTTGATGCATGTATAAGAAAACTAATTTCTACACATGTACAGATAATCCTGCTGATAGCAGATATCAGGAAGCCTGAACTAAACACTATAGAGTTTGAGGCCTTTTCTAAAGGGAAATTATTAGAAGGGTAGTCATCTTGCAATCTGAGAGTTTTTTGGATAATTCCTGCTTCCTCTTTTCATTTGCCGATTCATTAACAAGGCACGTTCACACCAAGTTGCTCACCGGTCTGCATGTTGGTTTTTAAATCTGTGCATATTTGAGAGAGCAATTGGGTGAATTTAGTGATATTATAAAGCACTTTGACTGGCCAGTAAGACTTAAAACATGCTTTATAAGTTCACTCCTTTCACCTAGTTGGGTCTCTTTAAAAAGTAATTCAAATCTTAAGTTTCTGTTTTGTTTAGTGACTCATTTTTTTCTGACACTTTTAGTGTTTTG
>NW_015154553.1:3531-4978 GCF_000732505.1 Cyprinodon variegatus | reverse complement strand
TAGTATCTATCTATCTATCTATCTAATAGCACAAAAAAAAAAGATTCTTGCAATATAACAGCAAAGATTATAAAGGAATTCTGTATCAACCAGAAAACAGAAGAACCAGAATTCACCCAGAAACAACAGATATTTTAACAGTTTAATGGAATTTGAAATTGCCACAGGTCCAGAGGAATTGACCAGACTAAGCAAACGGAACTTCTGGAAGGAGACTGGACAGTTGAGTGACCAGACCGAAAGACAGGGAAATGTTTATAGTGGTGGATTCTGTTTCACTAACCTTCTACAGTATTTGGGGACAACCTTTGAGAGTTTCTGAAGATGCCTGTTGGTGTGTGACATCACTAGTGAACCTCAGAGGATTCCAGAATCCATCCAAGCTGATTTGGTGTAATCCTTCTTTGACAGCTACTCATTGGTCCAGGGTAATGCACAGGGTCAGATCCGTGAGAACAGACACAGGCAGAATGAACAAGGAGACAAACCAGAGTTCAGAATCCGAGAGCCAATCCACAGTCAAAGTCAGGTGATCCGAGATCCAGAGACAATCTTGGGGGAGAACGAGGTCAGGCCACAGAAAGGCCGCAGAAAACAGATCACAGATCCAAAAACACACTATGACAGGTCCGATAGGGTTCAGGCAGGCTCAGAGAATAAGGAGGTAGAACCAGGTCAGAATCAGCCAGACAAGTATGCAGGAACGCTGGATAAAACTCACCAATGACTTATAATAATCTGGCAGTAGAGACTGTTCTGAGAGACTTAGACAAACTTTATTGTCATTTTGTATACACAGAGAGTATACAAAACTAAATTTTGTTTGTAAAACTCTCATGCCATTTCCATTTCTTAAACTGCAGCATTGATCTAATGTAAACATTGGGGGGAAAAAACGTGGTGCAAAAAACACATTGATATGGTCAGTTTGATGCAGAGACTGTGATATGATTTACTGTACAATTCTTTCAACATTCAGCTTTTTTTCAGTTATTTTTTTTTCTTTTCAGTTTTTCAGTTTCTTTTCAACGTTCAGCTGTCTGATGGTGGTAGGGAAGAGAGTTGGTTAAATAGTCAGATAAGCATGTGAATGAGATGGAGGCTGATTGGAAACGGATGGAGGTGACAGGTGTGTTGAATCTTGGATCAAACCAGCACGAGTTCCAGGAATCATAACAAATACTTTATTTGCTGAGTGCAATAACAATGAGACAATGTCATTTTTATAGATTATTTTTTTCTTTTATTAATTAAAAAAAGATTTCATTTTTAAGTGTGTGATCATAATGTATACGGTAATTTAACAGTTTCCAAGAGTGTGAAAGAGTTTGCAAGTGTTCTTTTGGTAACCATTTACATTCCACCTTGTACTGCTGGCGACACTGCATGTGATATATTAAGTTCAAGCTACAGACACATCAGTCAAATGTATTTGTAGCAATAACTG
>NW_015154553.1:0-1537 GCF_000732505.1 Cyprinodon variegatus | reverse complement strand
TTTAAATAACTTGGACTTGGGGAGTCTTCCTTCCTCCTTAGTCTCTTTGGTACATTGCATGCTCAAAAATACACTATTTAAATATTTTGAAAAATACCCTATGTCTAGGACAAAATATGCCTTGCAGGAAAGAAAAATCACAAGCATTTACTGAACAAGCATTTACTGATTGCATAACATGGAACTGTTATATGACACCACTTCCGCTAAAACATGCACGCTCCAAAGTTGAACTATACTACCATCTTATGGCCAGATTAAGCATTACATGCAACTATTGATTTAAAGGCCCTTTGATCTGATACTTTTAATGCTTCTAAAGGCTGTCAATCTGTTCACTCAAAAGGGAACCAGGGCATTTATCTGATTTATGTGAAAATNGTATTCCAGCTGTGCCTCATTTCCATCCGCAGGTGCCACCGGTTACCTAAGATGTTTTTCAATAATTTGGACTTGGGGAGTGGCGGCCTAGTGGTTAGAGCATTGAGCTTGGAGTTCTGAATTCGAGCCCCACTCCCACAAACTGCCTCCCAGGTGCCCCACTATGACAGCCCACTGCTCCCCAAGGGGATGGGTTAAATACAGAGGTACATTTCTCCAATGTGAGCTCAATAAAGTTAAATTATTGCAAATTATAAACCTACAAAATCATGAAAACATCATCTGGGATTTTTCAAATAATTAAAGGCAGAGTTATCTTTTTGGCTGGTGGCACATTAAATTGATAAAGTTTGGCACCTCTTTCATTTCTGATTAAAGGAAATCTTTATGTTAGACTGTTATTACAGTGGATGGTCAGAGATACACAGTCGGGTATATTTTTTACACCACCTTTCAGTACAACACATACAACTGTATGGCCCATATTTTGACTGGGTCCTTCCTAGGGCTTGGAGTTCTTCTAAAATACTTCCTAAAAATGTCAAAATGCCCTCAATGATTGATGGAAGATACAGCTTGAAATTCCTGCTCATATCTCTTCTTTTTGCTCCTGCTCTGGATCCTCAACAACTACTTTTCCCTCAGCTGGTAAATAGTAAGCTGCTTCTAGATATAAAAAAAAAAAAAAATGGGTAAGAATGGCTATGGGTAAGAATCATAACAAATGCCTGAAAAAGAAACATTATGTTAAAGATCCTTCCAGCTGCACAGCATCTGACACCAGAGGTAAAAAATTTTTTTTAAAATAGACAAAAAAACAACAACTAAGATCCACAGAAAATAAAGTTATCGTAAAAAGAACATCAAAATTAAGCTGAGCGACTCCAACATGCAGCCAGCATCAAACCCCACAGGTAAAAACCATTGGAAAAAGCAAGTCTGATCCACATTCTGAGGAATTTCAATTCTGACAATAGTAATTCTATTCTATTCTGTTCTATTCTAAACTGAATTCCATTTGAATCAAGACTAGTTCAAGTCTTCCTTCCTCCTTAGTTTCTGTCTCTTTGGTACATTGCATGCTCAAAAATACACTATTTAAATATTTTGAAAAATACCCTATGTCTAGGACAAAATATGCCTTGCAGGAAAGAAA
>NW_015154552.1:3118-4979 GCF_000732505.1 Cyprinodon variegatus | reverse complement strand
AAAATGACATGACTAATTAAAAGCCTGCTTGAATAGCAGCGTCTTCCGTTGCTTTTTAAAAGAATCAGCAGAATTCATACAGCGTAAAAAAAAGAGGCATAGCATTCCACAGCCTTGGAGCCACAGCCTGAAATGGTTTTAAAAGGAGTTAGTGGAACCACTAACAATGTTTGGCCTGTTGACCTCAAACTATGGGACGGAGTATTGGGCTCTATCAGCCCAGAGATGTAGGAAGAAAGTTAACCGAGCAGAGCTCTAAAAGTAAGAACAAGGATTTTAAATTGGATTCTATAATGTATTGGTAACCAGTGCAGAACTGCTAATACTGGTGTTATGTGTTCTCTTTTGTTAATGTGAGTTAAAAGCCTTGCAGCAGAGTTCTGGACAACCTGTAGACAATAAAGCTCCTTCCTGCTTAAACAAGAAAAGGACTGTTGTAACAGTTTAACCGTGAGGAGATAAAAGCATGAATAATAATTTCCAACTCACCCTTTGACACCAGTGGTCTTAATTTGGAAATATTCCTTAGCAGGATGTAACAGTTTCTAACTAATTCCGTAAAAGTTCAAAAAATATCAAACGTCTTCAAAAATATTTGAAGACGTTTCGCCAACTCTCCAGGAAGCTTTCTCAATTTAAATGTCTGGATCCGCAGTGAGTTTGAGATCCAGACATTTGAATTGAGAAAGCTTCCTGGAGCTGTGGCGAAACGTCTTCAGATCTTGGAAACCAAGTCCAGTGGATATTTTTTGAACTTTTAAGGAATGACTATGACCTGGATGACTGAGAATCTTCATCAGCATACTTCCTAACTAATTGTTTAGAGTGGATCTCCAAGGCGCGCCTGAACAGACAAGCCTAATTCAGCAATATGTTGCTTTATCTGAGGAATTTTAATTTCAGGTGCGATAATTAATGTTTCAGTTTTCTCATAGTTCAGAAGTAGGAAAACTTCATATAACCACTGTTTAATGCTGGTGAGGGAGTTAAACAGTATTGTAATTCAAAACTGAGGTTAGCAGGTCCTGTTTCCCAAAAAGCCAGAAATGTAATTCCTTGATCTCAGGAAATCTATACCAAACTACACAAGGTGAAAGCAATTGATTGGCAAAATCCTGACTAGTGTATCAGCCATGTTTGATTTAATAAACCCTCCAGTTGTCATTAATCCTTTTAAACAATATATTAAAGGGAGAAAAGTCATGTTATTTGACATTTATTTTTTATTCATATGCCAGTAAGTCTCTTTGGTCACTTTAAACATTTTTATAATAAATTACAGCGTCATTCCACCATAGTATTTGTAATTTTGGTCTTTTAACTTTTGTATTTGCTCAGTTTGTAAGTGAATATAACCTATGACACTGCATGTATGCAATTGGTTATCAACCCAAAGCAATAAAGGTAGAATAAAGGTGTGTGTGGAACTCCCAGCATTATTGCAAAAAAGAAAAATTTCAAAATGAAGTGTAAAAGGGTGTAAGACGATGTTTGATTCCAAGAGAGATAAGAGGTCTGGTGTGTTGGGAAAAGAGTACAGCCATTGGAGTAATCTAAAGTTTAAAGAAAACCCCAGGATGTCATGAACCGAGGACAGATAGACCCAGTATTCAAGGAGAGACAGTCAGTAGGAAAGTTCAAACGTTTATTAAATAAAACAAAACAAAAGCGAAGCTGTGGCTCGCAGACACTGCAGGCGGGGGGGCGGAGCACCGCCCGATCTCAGACACTCTAGGGAGGAAACACAGGTAAGTGACCACGATCATCTGACAGAAGATTATCTGCGTTGGTCACTTACCTGGTTTAACAGTCCAGATGCAGACAGGCAGGCTCAGTGGAAGAGGATAGCTGAGACAGAACG
>NW_015154552.1:0-1098 GCF_000732505.1 Cyprinodon variegatus | reverse complement strand
CTACTGCCAGTAGATGGGGCCACGTCTTTTTATGAAAGCTCATCGCACCCAGTGCTGGGGTTATATTTAGGCTCAAAAATAAAAAAGATCTTAACACCATCAGGACAGATACTTGGAGTAACAACTACTTTAGTTGTTGATAAAGGCCTGTAACGTGACTATATGCACCTTTAACATTGCTGTCTTAAATGTTATTTTATGAGGTAACTCAAGGAACTTAACTTTAGAAAAGTGCTTTTTCCCACATACTTGCTACTATTAAGGTAGTACCTTCCATGTATTATTGTTCCGTTAAAAAAATAAAAATAAAAATCAGCTGTTCAGATCAACCAAATTAAATACATTTGAATGTCCCTCAAGTACATTTCTATAAAAAAAAACAAAAAAAAAACCAGCAAAGCATTTTGTTTTGGTGAATGGCGTAAATATCAGTAAGCAGAGACTGCAGTTGCTTAGGGGTCCCCGACCTCTAAGGGGCCCCATCACTGACTACTGGTAGTCCCCCTTCGCACACTGCAAAAACAGTCTTGAAATAAGTAAAAAAGAAATCTTGAATGAAATGTATTTACCCTTAGTTTAAGTAGGTAAATAAGATATTTTGCCAATGAAATTAGCGTTTTTTTTCTCTCAAAATAAGATAATTAGATAGTATGCACTTGAAAGATAATTTAATTTCTTTTTTCTTATTTTAAATGTAAATTGTCTTGTTCCATTGGCAAAGTGTTTCACTTATATCCTCAATTAAAGACAAACTCCACTTATTTTAAGAAGAAATTACTTATTTAGATTTTTTTTTTTTTGCAGTGTAATTTTGGACCAGGACATCTCTTTACAGATGTAATTGGGCAAAATATTCCCCACTATCTCACTTGATGGTAGAATAGGCTAACCGGACCTTATTTATACCCCAAGACGTACCAGATTTCAACATGATGGTGAGCCGTTTAAACGCGACACCAATCACTGCATGAAAAGTGGGATTTTCGTTAATATGCGGCACTGTAGATTGTCGTGGAACTTCAGGTTAGCGGCAGTTTATGTGGATTTGCAGGCTTCGCCGAAAACTCCCGTAAATTGTCAGAAATTGACGTGGACTTT
>NW_015154551.1:3795-4981 GCF_000732505.1 Cyprinodon variegatus | reverse complement strand
TGCCTGCTTGCCAATAACTGATCACGTTGTCTTGTTATTGTAAATATCACAAACACTTATGTTTGTTAAGAAACTGAACCTAAACAGTGTAAAATATCTCTATAGAATATAATAAGCTAACTGGAAAGCCTTTCACAAAAAGAAGGACAATTGACATGGAGCCAACCAGAGCTGTACTAATGGTGAAGAAATACGGAAAATCATAAAACTAGGGAATTAGAGCAGTAACTATACCGACATTGTAAAAAAATATGTAAAAGTTTTGCATCTAAGATTAAAGAAACTTTTTCGCCTTTCAATATGCTTTATCCAGAACTCCCCAGATGGAAGAGTTTTAATTTTACCTGGGGTTGCTCAGTGGCACAGTGGGTAGCACTGCTGGCTTGCAGCAAGAAGGTTCTGGGTTTGATTCCCAGCCCAGGGTCTTTCTGCATGGAGCTTGCATGTTCACCCTCAGCATGCGTGGGTTCTCTCCGGGTACTCTGGCTTCCTCCCACAGTCCAAAAGCATGACTGTTAGGTTAATTGTCTTCTCTAAAATTGTCCTTAGGTGTGAGTGTGAATGGTTTTTTTCCTGTTTGTCTGTGTTGCTCTGCGATGGACTGGTGACCTGTCCAGGGTGTACCCCGCCTCTCGCCCATTGACTGCTGGAGATAGGCACCAGCACCACTCGAGACAAGCTTGTCACATAATGTCAGATAATAGTTTTACCTGGCTAGATTTCGTAAAAAGTCTTTCTTAACGAGGCTTTGGCTATCCCATTATTAATCTGCCATTAATCTATAGATTAAATGATTAGTTTCAGCCCTATAGTAAATACTTCTACCAGTAAACAGGCTTGACTGTCAGGGTTGGTTGTGGTTTGGAGGACCCAAATGCAGAGGCAGAGGTGAATACTTGTAGTTTTAATGAAAATGGTTAACAAAGGCAGTCTAAAAATCCAACTAAAAATGTAACAGACCAGAACCATGGAGACATCAAGGGAAAACTCGTAGAAGGAGCAGAGGGGAGACGACTACAGCGAAGACAGGACCAGCAAAAACAAAGGAACCAACAAAGAGTGAGAGCAGAGGGAGAGCATAAATAGCTGGCAGAGGCAAAGGGAGGGCTAACGAGCTGACAAGGAGCAGGTGTGAGGAGACAACGAGGGAGCCAAGGGGAAAGGAACACACACACACACACACACA
>NW_015154551.1:0-1040 GCF_000732505.1 Cyprinodon variegatus | reverse complement strand
TGGTATGAGATTGTTTTAGGCAGCAAAAAAACAACAAGGATCCATCAAAAACAGGATTGCATTCCTTTTCTGCTAATTCAAAATGTCTGGATTAGCTTTGAGTTTTAAGCTTGAAACTCAACGCTAATCCAGACATTTTGAATTGAAAAAGCTTCCTTGATGAGAGGTGAAATGTCTTCAAACTGGTGGTTTGCTTTTTAATTTTTAACTTTTTTGTAATGACTATAATCTGGATTACTTAGAATCTTAACCAGCACTTCTCTGATTGGCTGATATTGATGAGTAAAGTAACAAAAAAAATTTTTTCCAACTCCAGCAGCTGCTGCTTGTGAAATTTTGAACACTGAGTGAGTTTTCCGGTGGCAAACATTCCAGAAACAGGGTGTACAATTTGTAATTTTCTTAGTAAAGGTGTGCAATGTATGGCCGTATGCATTGCTAGCTAAAAGCCTGCTTGTGCAATGATACACCAATGATTTTTTTTGTATTTAACATCCTATTGTGCAAGATGCTAATAAAAATGCTAAGGTTGACTTATTTTACCTGCAGCACCATTAGTAGGTGATATGTCTTTTGAAACCCAACAACATAGGAATGGACATCTTCAGTTTTAAAAAAGAAAAAACACAGACTGGTATGTTTTCTAATCTTTACATCAGCAAGCAGTCTTTAAACTGTGCTTTAAACCTTTAGCCCCCCCCCCCCCCCCCCCCCCCCCCCCCCCCCCCCCCCCAGAAACATCATGCTCTCCCAAAATCTCTCTACTTGTTTGTTTACATCAGATAAGGTGATCTCAAATATATAATTTCATATATTTCATATATTCGGCAAATTTAACAAATTCAGAGAGACCAAAACCCAAATATTCAGCATTTGTAAGCAAGGAAGATGCAATGGAGTGAAATTAATGCAAGTCTCAACATTCGAGGAGCTTTGCTGAACTTTCCTTCCCTTTTCAGTTCCACGCTATTCCAACCATAGCTTGATCTCTGACGGTTCTTTCTTACGAAGAAATGACAAGAAATTAAACCATTGTCCCC
>NW_015154550.1:0-4983 GCF_000732505.1 Cyprinodon variegatus | reverse complement strand
GGCTGAGCTCGTAGATGATGATAAATAACATAGTTATGTATAATATATTACATTTCTGACTGTATATCCCTGTAATTATTACACACTGTAGCTTTAAGAGAAACATCATTAATATCATTAGGACGACTGATTTCATACATTTAATGTGAAATGACTGTAGAGTAAAATGGCTTTTAGGCTCTCCTGTACTAAAGAAATATAACAGTTTCTATTATTTACTTACTTATTTATTTAGTCAGGGGGGGAATTATCAGTCATTATTTTTTTAGACATTTTTTTTTTATTCTACTCCTTAAATGTTATTGCAATTATCTCCACTTTTTACTCACATTTTAAGAATAGACTCGTTAGTTTTGTTTCAATTAACCTCACTTACTTTTTGGTCTGTTGGTATTTAAAAAAGTAAAAACTATCAAAGTAATTAGTTTCATCCAGACAATAAATTTTTTTGTGGTTGGACTCGGTGCTGCCCCAAGTTGTTATTCACCAAAAATCAAAATAAATAGTTTTTTTAATATGATGCAAACTAAGAAAATGAAGTCTAAAGAAGTTATTATCCAGACTTGTAGAACATTTTTCTTTTAATAGGGGAGTGCAGTAAAGCTTCTGTCCTTTAACATTTTTCCTGCATTACTTTTACTTTTATACTTTAAGTAGTTATAAAAATGATACTTTTACACTTTTCCTTGCAGAAAAGTTGATCCTCTAACTTCTACAAAAGTGTTTTTAAACAGCAGGATTTATACTGGAGGAATAAACATTGATAATTTTGACACCTCAGCTTTATACTTTTTGGTTTAAAAAAACCTGTGCCAGTGTCTGCCCTTACAACTATAGGGAACAGGAGGTGGGTCCCCCTCATTTATCACTTGATACTGACTTTTTATTTGAGTAAAATTAAGCAGTATATGCAAAAAGAAAGATAATTGAAAAATGTGTCAGTGGAGTAACATGTCTGTTTTATTACTTATACAGGTGACGGCAATGCTATTATAAGTCTCTAAAGTCTAAAGAACATTATTGACTGACAGACCAACTGACAGACTGACCAATCGCCTAAGCACTTCAACTGTAAGGCGTTGGGGAAGGCCAGGCTTTACTAAGCCAATTCTGTGCTACAGCTGCAGATGGCACTCAGCGTGCCATGTTTATATTTAGGCTAAAAAATGACTGTAAATCTTATCAGGACAACAGCAGGTGTATATGACTTTATTTTAACATCATCAAATGGTTGTTGCTCTTTTTATATACTGTATTCATATTCTATATCCAAAAATATTAGATTATATTGTTATTATGTCCCTTTTCAGTTAAATTACTTTGTTTACAATTACAATTGGTGGAAGTCAAACCTATTACATGGTCTAATTACACGCACTCATATGTTTCGCAGTGACCTGTATTTCTTCCTCAGGGTAACAGGTCAAACAGATACACCTGGTGGTGAGGGTCCTCCATATTTTCTTGGACAAGAGGTTTTTGTTTTTGCTACTCCACAGGTGAAAGAGGGAAATCCTAGAAACCTGCTTAAAATGGAATTCAATGACAAGCTGTGAGGGAAAATGTGATGCTGTCTGTAAGTTACATACAGATACAGATAACTGAGATGTGAAATGTGAGGTCTGGTGGGTGAAAGCAATGTGCAGCAGCAGACTGGGATGAAATGTTTCTTCTGAGTTAAGGTCAAACTGCCCTTAATATCACAGCTTTGTCCTAGTTGAGGACCAGTCAGGAAAGCAGCAAGCAAGTCTGGGAAAGAGAAGAAAAGATAAGACTCCTTCATGAACTATATAAAACCTCTCTGTATCAGATAGCTGACAGAACTCTGCCTCTCCTCCATTTGCACTGCTCCTTATCCTTGTGGAAGTAAAACTTTGATATATAAATCTGATTTTTTTTTTTCCCGGTATCTCATTTTAAGATGAAATTTCCCTGAAATGCGTCCTGATGAGAGATGAAACCTGACTTTGAGACTAGAGGCTAATCCAAGGCCTTATAAATGAATTGACTTTTTTTGGCAGTTTCAGTCTCAGAAACCAAATACAACTTCTGTCTGTAAAATAAAAAGAATCAACCATGATTTTAATACATCTAGTCTATCTAACCGATTGACTGGATTATGATATGTCAAAAAATAATGCTGAATATCATCAGCATAACCTTCCCTCCAAACACCAGATGTCATATAGACGCAGTGGCGGCTGGCCAATAGAGGGCACCACCCTACCCCCCCAATGACCCTTATTAAGACATTAAAAAACGAACAACAAAAAACCTATGATTTAATTTTAAATTAAAATATTGAAATATGTTAATACATATTTTAAATGTGCAAGATAAATATTAAATATCTAAGGACTAGTATTTCTGCCTAGGGCACAAAATTCTTTGCCCATACGCTCTTGTTAAAAGTTGTACATGCACAGTTACAAGTATAGGAGAGCTCAGGGTGCAGCTAAGCAGCGACCTGAGGTGACAGGAAGTGTATTTCCTCACCAGCTCCTGCCACAGCGCAAACGGTTTATGGATGATTGACAGGTCGAGTCACGGGAGTTGGAGACGCATTGGAAAGAGAAAGACAGAGAGAGAGAAATGGCGCAAGAAACATCTTTTTCCAGGACCTTGTTTAGCTCCAAGGCTTGGCTAACTGCATGCAGCAAGGCTAAGGCTTTATTCTGCTTTCCTGCCTCCTTTTTCAAACATCAGGATCTGAGCCAGCATGGATAAAGACAGCTAGGACTGATTGAAACACTTTTTAGAAATGGCAACGAAGAATGAACAATCTGGCATTCACATGGAAAATAATATAATGCAGTCTACTTTTTCTAGATTGTTGCATTGTTGCTCGTAAATAAACACACTGTCAGAAGATAAATAGTTGTTATATATTTAAAGTTATGGAAAGCTAACTAATAGCTTCTCCATTATTAAACTGGTGCATCATTTTTTTTAGGACACAATATTGGACCATGCAAAACACAGATTTGCCTTGACAAGGACTCAGAAGCGCAAGATTTATGAACAAAAAGTAAACCTGTATATGAAATTAGGTTTTGTTTTTTAAACAGTTTTTATTATGTTTTCTGTTGTTGGCATTCATATAAATATACTGGTGTGATAACTTATGATACGTTTGATTGGTTTTTGGTATTTTGAATTTATAGCCACCCCTGGAGAAAACTCCACCACCCACCACTGTTTAGATGTTAGATGTTTTAGATGTTTTAGGCTAGATCTGGTCAGTCCATCATAGTCTTTATTTAGTCAAGAAATAGCTGTTTAAAACTGAGCTGTTTGGTCGGTCTGATTTTGTCCTACTTTAGTCCAATAATAGACGTTAAAAAGACGTTGCAAACCCAGTTTCCAACATCTTTTCAACGATCTGAAAATTACGGCTTTCCACCTTAAACTTGTATGATGTAGACGTCGTTTGGATGTAAATCATGTCGTCTTTTTAAAAAATTTTATTGGTTGGCTATATGTCTCCCTGCTATTAAATAATAGAATCATACCAAGATATGACCCCACAGTTGTTAGGGGTTGTAGAGTTGGGCACAATGCTAGTTTGTAGGAAGTTGATGGAACAGTTTTGTTGTAAGCCACATGAATGCAGGCCTTCAATGCATTGAATGGCACATTGGCATAAAATTAGTAATGCTTCAATAGAGTCAATTCAGTTCAATTTATTTCTATAATGCCAATTCACAACACATGTCATCTCAAGGCACTTTACAGTTCACCAGATCATCCAGTCAGATTGATTCAAAGTTTTCTATCTAAGGAAAACCAGTTGATTGTATCGACTCATTGACTGGAAGGCAATCCCTCACACTAACTGTGAGGTAACAGTCAAAGGTAAGTACACAAACACCCAATCAAATGTCAGAATCACTGAGGGACAAAATTAGTATAAACGTTGGAGCTTTTTTTGACGGGAAATATCCTGATCTGAGATGGGGAAGTTGCGAAGGGTTTTATAAATAGATAATGAAAGAAAACAAAGACAGATCAATAGATATTATTAGGAAATGTTAGAGGCTCCCACTGATGTGGGAAGTAAAGTTTTCTGGATGTGTAAATGAAATTGAGTTTTGCAAAAAATAAAAAGCAAGCTACAGAACTACACAACACTTCACGCACTATGTCAGTCATGGGAGAAAAAAGTAATGGTGGCGGAGGAGTATAAATATCTCAGTCTTCACCCGAATAACAGACTTGACAGGAGATGCAGTGTTATAAAAGAAGAGAGAGAGCAGGCTGTACTTCGTGAGTCTTAAGAAGCTCAACAAGCTTAAGAAAAAAGCTGCCTGGGTTCTGGGGACTGCTCTGAAACATCTGGGGACGATTGTGCAAAGAAGGGTGTTTCATGAAAGAAAAAACACTTCATAGACAGCCCTAGGCATCCTCTTTGTAAGATTTTCATAAAAAAACAGAGGATTCTTCAGATCAGCTGTGATGCAAATGATTACAGGAATCAGGAAGAGATGGTTAGGAAGTTAATGCCCACAGTCATCACCATCTATACTGACTCCTTAGAGAATCATCAATATCTTGATTTATTATCTTTTAATTGCCTTCTAGAGAAGTAGTAATTGGGTATTAATTGTCCAGACTGTATCCTGGCTCTTTTCCATTGAATGTTTTAGATGGACAACTTCCCCCTGACCTGAAAGTGTTGGCGCAGTAAAGTGTGTATGTCATAATAAAGGTTATTTGAGATATTTGTGTTGTACTCTTCCTGAATTAATGATCACTAACTCCTCTTGACAGCAGCATGATCCCAAGACAATGCCAAACAAGGTAGGCCCATATAAATGAATTAAAGGAAAAGTCCGGTCATATTTAGAATACAAACTTCTGAAAGTACTTTAAATATGAAATTATTCCATACTGTCCGATTAATGTTTTTAATTCAGAGTAATTTTCATGTGAATGTGCTTTACCGGAGGCATCCATGTTTGTCAAAGAACACTACTGCCACCT
>NW_015154549.1:3153-4983 GCF_000732505.1 Cyprinodon variegatus | reverse complement strand
AAATCAAGGGTAAATACACTTAATTTTACTTATTTCTTGATCATTTTTGCAGTGAAAACAACATTTTAGACACAGTATAACTTCAATATTTTCAAGTCATGCCATAAGGTTCCTTTGAACTTCCCTGCTAGTTTAATTGCATTTGCATCTCACATCTGTCCCTTAAGTTTTGGTTTTTAAATTTAACAGCAGGAAAAACAGCTGCAAAAAAACCCAAATCAACTTTTTAACAACATTTTTCTCTTTTAAAAACTGCAAAACCCTTAATTTCAGTAGGTAAACAAGATGATCTGCCAATGAAATTAGTATTTTTACTCTTAAAATGAGATAATTAGTTAATATGCACTTGAAATAAAAGAATGCAATTGTTTTTTCTTATTTTAAATGTACATTGTCTTGTTCCATTGGCAAAATATCTCACTTACCTCCTCAATTCAAGACAAAATGTACCTTTTTTAAGAAACAATGACTTATTAAGATTTTATTTTTTTGCAGAGCCAGATTTATTGTTTTTCTTAATTTGCACCATACCTGAAATAGTGAGCTTTGAGAAGCTGCAGCGTCACTGGGAATCCATCAGTATTTATCTGTTGTCTCTCGCAGAAACAGAAAGCTAAAGCATTGGAGAAGGCCTCCTCTCACCTCAGATACTGCAACACTGATGCTAGTGCAACTAAAAAGTGGCTTAACATGTAACCTTAAAAAAGCACCAAGCATGCGGATGGTTGTACAAGTGTGTTTGCTGGGTGTCTGAGTCACCAGAGAGACAAATGTTACAAAGGAGCCACATTTGTTTCCCAAATAGAAGGGAAAATGGCAGCTGGGAATGTTGTTGTTGGAAGCTTAGCTCTGATGGGAATAGGGAAAGGGAGGGGGGGTTACTGGTCGTGCAACTGGGCTAAAAGCAGAAAGTGTGGAGGCATTAATCTGCAACGAAACCCAGGAAGAATGACTCAGGGCTTCAGGGCTGGGAAGTCTTTTTTCCCCCCCTCTTCTTTCTCTCGTTTTCTTTCAACTGTCTGAATGTGAGAACGGAAATCTGTGTGCTCATCATTCCTATCTGCAATGCAGCAGGCTGCTGGGGATCGCATTCACAGCCGCTGTGCCAATGCGCTAAGGCTGCACGCAGAGAGGAAAGGAATAAAGAAGGAAGGCAGAGAACCGTGGAGTAAGCAGAAGAATAGAAGGTATCCATTAAAATCTGACCCTGTAGCTGAAAGCATTGGGCGATGATAGCCGAACAGCAGACACTTCCTGTTTAGAGGACTGACGGGGAGTCGGACTGTATGCATGCATGCATGCAGGTTTAAACCCGAAGCGCACAGACTGTATAAAACATGAGCTGGGATATCGACCAGCACCGGTCACTGAAGCACAAGATGAGACAATAACTTGTTTTTAGCTACTAGTTCCTTAATGCCTCAATATTTTTATTTCATTTGAAAAAAAAAAATGGTATCTTTTCCACATCTTTGTTATAAAATCCAAAATTCATTAGTTTATATTCTAAAACATTCTCCTGCCACTAAATATTTTAAAATATTTTTTAATTTCTGCATTTATTCAAACTGTTTACACTGCAAAAACTTTCTAGAAATAAGTAAAATGTTCTCAAATTAAGTATATTTACCCTTGATTTGAGTATGTAATAATTTGCCAATGGAATGAGTATTTTTATTCTTAAAATAAGATAATTAGATAATATGCAGTTTAAATAAGACAATGCAATTGTTTTTTCTTATTTTAAACCTAAATTGTCTTGTTCCATTGGCAAAATGTCTCTTTTACCTCCTCAATTCAAGAACAAATGCACTTATTTAAAAAAAAAAA
>NW_015154549.1:0-1648 GCF_000732505.1 Cyprinodon variegatus | reverse complement strand
AATGGAATGAGTATTTTTACTCTTAAAATAAGATATTTAGATAAAATACACTTGAAATAAGATAATGCAATTGTGTTTTGTTATTTTTACATGTAAATTGTCTTGTTCCATTGGCAAAATGTCTCTTTTACCTTCTCAATTCAAGAGCAAATGCACTTATTTTAAGAAAAAATGACTTATCTAGATTTGGATTTTTTCCAGCATTCTTATTTTTTTTTTTTGTATGTTTGTTTTTTCTCTTTGTTTTTTTCCTGTTCTTCTTTGTGATGCTATTTGCCTGTTAATCTTGGAAATAATTCAGCTCCATGAAGGTTTAATCTAAGGACATCAGCGTTGTGTGGTGCGAATTTAAAAAAAGGGGAAAGCCGACTTGAAGGACAAAGACCATTTAGCCATTTCTATACGGTCTCTGCTCTAAGCTGATTCAAAAGGCCAATCGAGTTCAACCCTTCGGTTTAGTTCAACAATAGTTAGGATGCTGTTCCAAGGAATGATGGGAAGCCTCTAGAACAAACACAAAGGGCACCACACCCGGGTGTGTGTGTTTGCATGACGCTGCTGCAGGCTGGGAGGTCTGAGCAGCGTGCAGCAGCGTGCAATCTCCACCTGAACACTGCCCCGGCATGCAAAGTCCTCCCTCTGTATTTATCGGTTTAAGGTCAGTGAGAGATTCAGCTACTTTTGATTACCTAGCTACAAACCATCAGAATGAAGAGAACACAAAAAGACTAGGTGTTCATTCCTAAATCAGGGCGAGGAATACAGGCTGGGAGGGAGGAATAAAATGGAGCAATTATGTGGAATTATATCCATTTTTAGTTTAGAAACTAACAAAAGAAAGCGGACTATGGGAGGCTTTGTGTGACTGAAGGTAGTGTTCCTAAAACTGTAAAAAAAAAGCAAAAGTTTGACTTCTTTGAGCAAGCTGCCTGGAATTGTGCAGCAATACACTAAAAAAGTGCATTTGTTCTTGGATTGAGAAGATAAAAGAGACATTTTTCCAATGGAACAAGACAATTTACATGTAAAATAATAATAAAAAAAAACAAACAATTGCATTGTGTTATTTCAAGTGCGTTTTTTTTCCCAATTATCTTATTTCAAGAGTAAAAATACTAATTCCACTGGCAACCATCTCATTTATACGGAAGAGCATTGGGGCCAGTGGGAAAAAAAAAAAAAAAATTAACTGATTTTTAAATTTTATTTCAGTTTAACATGGGAAAAACTCAGAATTCTGACTTTTTTCTCGGAATTCTGACTTTTTATTCAGAATTCTGACTTTAATCTCAGAATTCTGACTGAATTTTGACAATAAAAAAGTCAGAATTCTGAGAAAAAAGTAAAATAAAATAAAAAAATCTGTTAACTTTTTTTTTTCCACTAGCCCTAATCACCTTCCGTACATTTACCTACTCAAATTAAGGGTAAATACACTTCATTTCAGATATTTTTACTTATTTCTAGATTGTTTTTCAGTGTAGGCGGGTCTAAACACACGTTTTCCAGCATGACATCAGGAGGAACTGTAGCCACATGTTGGATAACTGTTCCCACAGAGAATAAAGAGGATCCTGCATCAAACTAGGACGCTTAAAGGAATAGTACACCCAAAACATGATTAGCCTTCATTTTCTACTCACCCCCA
>NW_015154548.1:4411-4985 GCF_000732505.1 Cyprinodon variegatus | reverse complement strand
CTGACATTTTGAACATTATTTGTCAGCTTGGGTGCCCGTCTCAACGCTTCTCTTGGATCTTCATGCTTCACCCTGCCGCACTTCCCTCTGGTGACTGCCACACCTCCCCATCGGTGCGTTGATGGTTCTCCCTGTCTGGAGTGAGGTGGCGGCGCGTGTCTCCATCCCAACTTGGTGGCTGCTTGCCAGGGTCTGAGCGCCCTGGTTCGGTCAGGCCTCTGCTAGGGGGTCATGTGCCGTCTCTGTGCCCAGGAGGGTGGGTCTCTGGTTCACCACAATCACTATGGAACATTCCTATTGAAAATTCTTACATACTGTATCTCTGACACAAGAGTTCTTTCATTCAGTTTTTTGGATTCAGGAGTTTGTCAAATATACTTTTAAAAGGTGTGTAGTTGCCACTAAATATATCTCCATAAATACATAACATTGCTGTCTTCCCATGGATATTATAGTCATTATTACTATTTCTGCATAGTCTATGTTATCGTGGCTTCTTTGTTCTTTTTTGTGTGTTTTTTTTACTGTTTTTGTTTGTTTTTCTTTTTTTTTTTGCAGACCTAAACAGTTGTTA
>NW_015154548.1:0-2543 GCF_000732505.1 Cyprinodon variegatus | reverse complement strand
CATGAAGACAGAATGCTCCATCAGTATGACAAGGGAGGATGGTCTCCTGACTGGATCATGAGACAGAAGTAGAGCATCCCCTTGCAAAAATGTTTCATAAGCACACATTAATTTTATAATCATCATTGAATAAACCTAACATTCTTATCCATCATCTGCCATGTTTCTCAGCTCCCTGTCTTCCTCCCATCAGTGTCTTTCTATTAACTAACTGGACATCAACTGGAGAGAGTATCTGTATGCTCGGTTTTCATGAAAAATCAAGAGCATTCAAGCTCTTCAGTTTTTTATGTCTTAAAAAACTTTAAAATATCCAGTGGATTTTGTTCCACTTCATGACTGTGTCCCACTTGTTGTTGATTATTCACAAAAAAAGCAATTTTATAACTTTATGTTTGAAGCCTAAAATGTGGCAAAAGTTTGAAAAGTTCAAGGAGTTGAACACTTTTGCAAGCAATGTATTAAGTAACTAGAACTGGAAGTAATAGTTAATTAACAGGTCATTCAATGGCGTAACTATTTTATCATCATTAGTTAAGTGATTATAAGCAATGTCTGCATAAACACCAAGGTTCTTTTGTCTTTAACCCAATGTTGTACATCTGGACCGGCTGTTAAAATCCAGTTATGTTTCAACAATTTAGTCATTTAGATCACTCTAAAAACACACTTCAAGTCACACTTCATAATGTATATGCTGCACCTATTGGACCCGAAGGGCCACAGGGCAAAAAGAGGGAGGAAGGGGAGTAGGCTGCTTAAATAATCTATGTTGCAGGGATGTAGCAACTGGGCAGAGTCACTCTCACTTCATCATTGACGTCTGATCTTCAACAGAGGTTAGGGGAGATGACGTTCCTGAGCGTTCCAGGCAGAAGCAGTGGGGAATCAGTATTAGAACTCCGGGAGAGATCCATAACCAGGTCTAGCCAGCCCACTCTTCCCCCTTCTGTGTATTAGAAACCATAGCGCTAGAGGTAGGATGACCAGATTTGGGTTTCTGAAAAGGAGGACACTTTTTTAAGCCTGAAAATGGAATAAAAATAAGTGTGTCTAATCAGGCTAATGTAGTAAAACAATTTCACAAAGAGCTTGAGTCCATAGGTCACATGACCTAGAAGCTTTTGAAGAAAACTCCCAACTTTTGTCTTTAAAAATTGCAAATAACTTAAAATTGCATAAAAGCAAGTGTGCCTTACATATGTTATCTATTTGCATGATTTTATATTAGTGTCATCTTAGCTGGTCATTTAGTGTTTTTTGTTTCTCAAGAGTGCTTGATTCAAAGATTAGTTGACGGTCCCTAAGTGCCCCACTGCATGTGGGAGGAGAGAGCAGCTGCCACCTTCGGCTGCCACCTCTCTGCTGCTACCTTCACTAAAACAGTGGTAGATTCATGATACTTTCTCATCTCCTAATTTAATACTTGTTGGTGTCCTTGAGACAATAGTTTTGAAGAATTTATGGATTTGATGCTGCAATCTAATAAAAGATAGGTAAAACCCACATAATGAAAGCCATTTTGTATGGAGCTTAATCGGTCTCAATTTTCAAATACACATATGTGATTCATACATGCACAGTACAAGCTCCACACACACACACCATGATTCACACAAACATACAAGATGCACACATTCACAGCACATGATTCGTCAAAGTATTTATGGTCCATAAACAATTTTAAATTACAAAGTACCAGTGGTCTTTAAACTTCACTGCATGCCTCAATACACAAATGCATTTTTTATACATGGGATGGCTTGCAACCAATCACAGAGCTCCCTTGTATAAGCCAATCACAAGAAAGTAATCCACGTGGGATGACTATTTGCTCCAGTCCCGTATTCTGTCAGCTCAGCATACCATGTCAGGTCAACATACCCTTAATATGGATTACATAGTTTCCTCTCTCTCCGCTCTCCTTACATCCAATAACGGCGTTTTATCGCGCGATTTTGTCAGGTGTTCGTCACAGTTTGTGCATAAAACAACAATAAAAAAATCATTCACTAGGTTCATTATACACGTAAGATGAAGACCTTAGTAAAGAATGATCAGCAAGGGAATATATTCAAGGGAGAGGAATCTACAACCCAGTTGACAGGATATGAACTTTGTTTGTTTTTAGTTTGTTTAATATGAGCGGCATGCAGATCATTTTATTTTTATTTATTTATATTTACAGCACATAAAGAACTACTAAAAAATTTCAGATTACTAATAAATAGATTAATAAATTCCACGGGGGAGAAGAAAGAATTTGGGATTAAGATCAGGGTTCACTCGGTGATAACAACCTACTGAGCCTACTAGTACAATTTGAAGCCATGCTATTGGTCTTATAACCATAGAAAGGCAAGGCACACCTCTGTGGGAGGTGTCCTGTGGAGCATGTTGGGCTGAGAGAGGTTGCCAAGCAGAGAGGGGAGGCCTCACAGCCGTTTGAGCAAAACTGCATCCTCTTCTCCAATAAAAAAAATGTTAAAATGAAACATGGACGTTAGTTCTCAATGTCCAAAATCTCTATATTGTTACAGGGG
>NW_015154547.1:2931-4996 GCF_000732505.1 Cyprinodon variegatus | reverse complement strand
TGAACAAAAACAAGGTTTTGTTTTGCTCCACTCTATAAAGCCTCAAACACAACTTTATTTCTGACATTTTGAATTGAAAAAGCTTCCTGGATGGGAAGAGAAACGTCTTCAAACCATTAAAACAAATGGATTGTTTTTTTTTTTACTTTTTTGGAATCACATTAAATGTTGAATTTTTGAGTAAAGAGCAACAGAGAGGGAGACTATGATGAAGTCCAAGCAGCTGATAAATGATTTTAAATATAAAAAATGAATTCTTCCTTAAAAAATAACATCCTAACATTGTTTTTTTGAGGACAGAGAATAAATGATACAGAAGAAAACCTGAAATAAATTAATAAGCTGCTTCCAACAGACCAGACTGGGTGGAAATTAGGAGGTTATTTCTGCCCTTTAACAATGAATCACAGCAGGGTTCTTCACACCAGCTCTCAGCCTGAAGGTTTTTCTCCTCAGACCTGCTGCTAATTAACACACAGCAACGCCATCATCTGGTTGACATCATTCACACGTCTAATAATGGATGTTCTCTAAAGTCAGCAAACCTCTGCAGGCACAGCTAAAGCATTAGAACATCGAGGAAAACTTCTAACATTTGTTGTTTCTTAATTTTAGAAAATTAAACGTATTTATCTTGTAGATAAAGAACACATAAAGAGAAAGTCTAGTAATGCAATCTATGGCTGGCAGAGAATATGCATATCCATAGAAAGTTAAGTGGAAGGAAAAAGTTAGGAAACAAAAGGTTGACCAGCAACAGGGAGAACCGCAGCCTTTAGAGCGGAGGTCTTCAACAGGGGGTCTGTGACCCCTAGGGGTCCAGAGAGGTACTGCATGGGGGTTAAATAGACTTTTTTATATTCCCCCCTGCAATTATTTCCACTAATTGAAATGTCTTTAAATCCACATTAACATGAATTCAATAGACTGTAGTAAACAGATAAATGGAGGCAGAAGATGTCTTTCAGTCATCAATGCCAGTGGCGGTTCTAGACCAAATGTACCAGGGGGCCAGCAGGGGGCCAGCAGGGGGCCAGCAGGGGGCCAGCAGGGGGCCAGCGTGTTTTCATTGGGGAAAAGAAAAGCATGAAATAAAAAACAGGGCTAGGGATTTAAATATATTAAGATAGCTGCATAAAGTGAAATTTATATTCAATTAGGTTTAATTTAAATTCTATTTCTTATTAGGTCAATATACATTCATAATTTTACATATTTTTGACATTATTTAAGTTAAAATAACCGTTTTGTATAAAATCTGAATTAGAACTCAAGAAAAACTGATAAATTCGTTCATAAAAATTAGACCAATTTGTTTTGAATAAACATTTAGCAGATGAAAACTGGAATCCTATCTCAATACCACTGAATTTACCACCTAATTGTTTTTAAATAATTAGTAAAACAGAATTTGTAACGTAAAATAAAATGAAATAGATCCAAAGGACCCATCAGTAACCATGTCTGTTCCAGCGCAGATCATCAGTAGAATTTCTTGAGTATTATGTCTTCAGTACAGGGGCCATAACATGATCTACAGGGGCACTGGCCCCCGTTGGCCCCTGTCTAGAACCGCCCATGATAGATGCACACATTCAGCGTCACACAGGAGCTCTTTCAATCTGGACACCGTTTCATTCACAACACCTGTCCCATCAACCAGGAATCAGAAATACTTTAATAATCCCAGGGAGGGATTACTTTAGTTACATTACTCCATCTGTTCTAGAGTGACTATAGGACCAGTTTGATAGAACACAGTTTCATACAATATATATAATATGGGGGTCCCCGCTCCATCTAGCCATCAGTTTGGGGTCCTTGGCCTGGAAATGTTTAAGACTCCTGCTTTAGAAGACTGTTGATAAAATGATTTCAGTAAATCTAAAACCACGATTCTTTAATAGTGTCAACTGAGGCGGACTTAAACAAATCAGCACCGGATCTTTGCTCAGTGATACAGACAATGGTGGCTGGCCAATAGAGGGCGCTAGGGAGCCCAATGACCCTGATAAAGACATAAAAATAATTAAAAAAAAAATTTGAATCTTATTTTTAATTAAAA
>NW_015154547.1:0-1155 GCF_000732505.1 Cyprinodon variegatus | reverse complement strand
TTTTTTTTTTCAGTGGCCCTAATCCTCTTCCGTACTGACCAGACTTATTTTATTTAAGTTTATATATTTGCACCATGAGAAGGAACAATAGAACTTTAGAACAATATTGTATGCACACTGGCAAGCTTATTTTTAGCTAACATGCAAACAAATACGCCACCTGCTGGGTTGCTTATTTTTTATTTTTTGTTTTTTTTTTATTTATTTAAAATCTTTAAATTCCTGGGTTCTCTTTTCTGGACCTATAAGTCCATCTAAATGTATTTTATTTTAACAAAGTGTAAACTTTAATATATTATTTTTTCTTTTCACTTAGAATGATAAGAACATAATTACAAACTCTAACAGATATATTTAAAAGATGCTTTTTCTTTCTACTGCTAATTCATCATCTTGGACTGAAAACTAAAAGATACTAAAGGTCTTTTTGGTTCCTTTGGGTGAAATATTTTTCGGAGCGAATAACTCAGATATCAATGGATTCTTTGTCATTTGCAGAAAACAAGGTGCTTTTCAGTTTTAAATAGGTCCATTGGAGGATTATTATTTAAAGATAAGGAAGTTTATCACTGAAAGAAATTTGGAGTTTTTTTTTATTTTATTTTATTTATAACAGAGGTAAGAAACATGACAATGGAGCACATTAGATCCATCACTTCTTAGAGAGATTTGGGCTCCACATGAAAACATCAGCATTAAAACCTCTGAAACCACAAAATAAAAAGTTCTACATACAGGACCATTTGGGGCCTATATTGTTTTTGTTTTCGTTATTTAACATTTACAAAACCATCGCTGGTGAGATAACAGACCCGGGGTTCTGTCAGATGAGCATAGCCATAGTCAATACCCGTTTATTCCTTTAGTTTTGTAAGAAAAATCAACTCTACGGTGTGTATCACCCAAGTCATGTACAAAAATCTATTTAATAACTTATTTTTTGGTGTTTTTTTAGAGGCGTATGGCGATCTGACCTTAAATTGTTTATTTTTTTAGCTTTCAAAAACCTACCATGCAGCAATAGAGTTGATTCCTTCCCGCTATCATCGCAGCCCCAACCCCTTTACAGAAGAACAGAAGACCTCGCCTGGTCAGCAAGGCCAACTATTGCCTTTAACGACCTCCCTTTCAGAGACATAGACAGGTATTGGGCAT
>NW_015154546.1:3738-4998 GCF_000732505.1 Cyprinodon variegatus | reverse complement strand
CTGATCCTGGTGAGGGATCCAGAACAGACAGGAACAGACAGAAACAGGCAGGATCCAGATCAGGCAGGAACAGGAACAGGTGGCAGGATCCAGACTTCCAGGCATCCACAGGCTTCGAGGAGGGTTCAGAGTCTGACTGGGACCAGAAGCATGACAAGGTCGTGACGCACAGGAGCAGACAGGATCAGATGCGGACAGGCAGGCTCAGTGGAAGAGGGTAGCCGAGACAGGACGTAGGAACCAGAACTTGAAACAGGACTTTAAACTGGTCTCCTCCCTGGAGCCAGGCTTACTTTGATAAAAACTGAACCTCCCCACATAATGAGCCAAAAACCCAGAGGACTCCGAGGGGGAGGAACAGTGGACGATCAGCAGACGAGACAAACACTAAAACCCTCTTTCCACTGGCAGCTAAGATCCAGGACATAAACCAAATAAAACTGAACAGAAAGACAAGCAATGATCTGGCACTGAATGCTCAGGCTGAACTGAATATAAACTAGAGGAAACAGGTGAGGGGAATAAATTATAATTGAGGCAGGGAGGGAAAAACGACAGGTGAAAGGAATGACTAATTAAGGGAGAGGAAACAGGCCAGATCATGACAATGACAACTGTTACAACATTGCTGCTTTTTCCTTTAGGTTGTAGCTTGCAGGTATGCATTTCAATGAGAATACTCAGTGCCAACAATGGAAGACAGTCTGAACCAGACATCCTGCCCTGGTGTTTCTAGAAACTCGCTCCATATGCTCAGCACCACACAAGAGGGGGTCGCAACACAGACACTTTGCCTAAGGGAACCCCATCACCAGCTCACGAAAGATCTGTAGACCAAGTGTCTGCATTGCCTTCAGAGAAAATCAAAGTGGAATCAAAGTCATCGGTCATACAGGATATCTTCTCCAGAACATGGGTCATTCTTCTCATGAGCTGTAAAAACAAATATAAAGATATATGCTGTTGTTTAGTCATTTTGAATGAGCAGAAAGCACAAATTAGCTTGAGTAAATATATGAGCAACATATATTTTCTCTCTCCTGACACATGTGTTCACAGTTTCCACACACACACCTGGCAAGAGGAGATGAATGTAATTCTAAGTTGAAATATGGAATGAGGGTAATAATCTCATAATCAGATGACATAATGAGCAGGACAGACGTTAGCCCACTGCCGATTAGGTCATCTGGTTATGAGATTATTACTTTCGATAGTTTCAAGGTGTTGCTTTATTGTATATCTCGTACCATGTCTTTC
>NW_015154546.1:0-1503 GCF_000732505.1 Cyprinodon variegatus | reverse complement strand
ACCAGTATTTTCGCCCCTTCCCAAAATTACTTCAACGGAAGGTTTCCAGATGGATATGCGGAGCAAATCCATCTGGCGGAGTCAGGTTATGATTTTTCAGGTTTATAAGAAATTTCTCCATAGTTCTTGGGCCAATCCATATGAAAAAAAAATAATAATTCTACAACGTGAACCCAACCTGTTGTCTTAAATTATTCAACCTGTGATTAAATGATTCAACATACGGTAAACAGATTAATAAGGACATTTCTTCTCTGAAAACACATCAAAGCCTTCTATGTTTTTTTTATAAATACATAATATAAAGGAAAATAGACAGGACAAGACCTATACAATATTTATACAAGAAGAGACAATCATATTACTGTAATTTCAAGTACATAATAACAAAGTCAGTAGATTTGCAAAAACAATAATGATATGTGTATTTGAGGGCGAATAAAGTTGTGAGGGCTTTAAGATTTGAGATTAATTTGGTATTTGGGGGTAAATTAAGGATCAGTTTCTGGTATATGTTAACTATGCAGTTAGTTTGTTTAATGGTGTTATGATTTGCAGATTGTATGTATTTCTTTATTTCAGTATCTAACGTGAATAAAGAGGGTTTCATTTTATTGAATATACTTCTATGAATGTGAAATTTTCCGAATAATATAAATAGATGAATTAGTTTTTCCAGTTCCTTGTTTGGGTGTGTAAAAAAAAAAAGTGTTAATGCTATGGCCAGAGAGGGTTATGCTGGAGTTTAATTTTTGACATAACTACTGCTATATTGCTTTCAATAAAGGATGTGGTTACAGCCCATGTGAAGAATAGGTGAGGGATTATTTCAGGTTCAAAACTGCAGAAGGAACAATTTGGATTTATTTCAAGATATTTAGCTATTTCATTATTTGTAGAATTGATTTTATAAAGAATTTTGAAATTAATATCATGGATTTAATTGTTAATGGGGTATTGATAAGGTAGTTACCAAGATTTGCTCCAGTCTATTCTAGTAAAAATGGAGTTCCAGTAGAATTTGCCTCTTAATTGGATTGTTGAAATGTGTTGCATATGTAAGTGTTTGTTATTGTTTTTGGTGCCAAGAAAATACATTACGTTGAAACAATTTGGTGGTCACAGTTGGAGTAAATTGTGATTAATTAAATAATTGTTAGAGTCCAATCGGGATGCACTGTATAATTGATTTGTATTCCTCGTTTCCTATTGGAAACTGATATTTTTTTAAAAAGTTGTCATAGCTAATTATATTACCATGATTGTCTATTAATATAGAGATGTTGTGATATGTTTATTTATCCATGCTGGCTCATAAATGTACTTTTTACGTTTTGTAATATATGTGTTGTTCAATATTATGCATTTGTTTGGTGAAAAGTTAGGAATATGGAGGAGTTTCCATGCAGAAGATTGTGTTTACACACAATCTAAGGCCCCGTCCACACGAAGTCAAACCCTGGCCTAAACGCACAAATTTTTCACCAAACCAGCCTCTCATCC
>NW_015154545.1:3127-5004 GCF_000732505.1 Cyprinodon variegatus | reverse complement strand
TGGGTGACAACAACAATGGCTGCCGCTGGAGAGTTAAGGTGTGTAGATTCTGCTATTAGGTCTGTTCTAGAAGATATCGACAGCAAATTAATTTTAAAAGAGGAACAGAGAAACATGATCAAGGCTCATCTTCTTATTCTAGCCATGCAACTGCACGCTTTGATTTTTGTTGACAACAACTGTGCCTGGCTTAACATACGTCACGCACTCCGCGTTGCTCTTATTGGTTGTAGGTCTATCCAATTGAGTGCAGAGGCATTTTTTTTCCTGGTTCGTTCAAAACACGCCCCATAATCACAGCTCTATGGAGCAGTATCAGACTCATATTCTGACTAGAATTGAGTAGGACTACGTCAGGCTACTGGTTAGTAACCTGGCCAGCAAGAATAATTCATGCCATGGATATGGCATTTCAGTCTGGAAAGGAGTGGCAAAGGCTGGATTTTAAAGGTGGGACTAGCAGAGTCATTACCATCCTCGCTTTCACAAATTTCTTACTTTATTTTTGGCTTAGAGGGGATTGCAAGTTGAAGTTATATGTTTTCTGTTGTAAGTATATCGAAATGCTTTCATTGTGTATAAATGTATCTTGGGACAAACTTGGCTGGTTTACTTTAGGATTAAAAGATTCTACATTGTATTGTCCCGAAAAAGGAATGTACTTTACTATATCTCTCTTTCTGTATCTTGCTTAGGTGAAACCAAAATAGACCAGGTTTCTACCTCAGTCAGAGCTACACAAAAACAGTTGCAGAGAATGGAGTGTGGTTGGACAAGCCATATTCAGTGAGATGTATTTGCCAGGACTTCATATTACATGATTTTTCATCTGATTGGATACTAAATTGTGTTTTCTTGCTCAGTTTTAACCACATGTACCATTTTTATGAGCTTTCCAAAGAGTATGTGGTCTCAACTGACAAGACTAACTTTATTTTTTTTTTTTATCACATTCTGTGTTTTACACATCACATCAAATGTGACCTGTAAAAAAGCTTTTTACATGATCCCCTCATAAGCTTCTGTAAAAGTATTCACTGGAGAGAAGTTGCTGCTCAGCTTATTCACCTATATTATTGGCCTTGAACTCGACTGAAAAAGGTTGTTACAGAGTTAAAAAGCAACTTATTATGCAGTTTTTATTTTACTGTTGCGGCTGATAAGGTCATAGAGTGCGAAACCCTGAACATAAAAGTAATTTTTGCCCTTTATAATGATAATAAACTATTTTCCATTAATATTTAGCCTTGGGCATAGGCAAAACCTCTGAAAGGAATAAAAAGCATAATTGTGAGTTGTAGAATTAGATATGAGGTGTTAAGAACAATGTTTGCATCTTAGTCTGCCTTGAGTTTTATTATTTACAGCTTGAAGATATGAACTGGATAAAAAAATTTTTTTAAGATTTTACACCTAAGCCTTTATGTGAGCTTTTTTATAGGTTTTATTATGTGGGAAAAAAATGTTATTATAAAGTGATACTTTAGGCAGTGTCCTCAAGTTATAATAACACTGAGTAAAAATAGCAAACCTTTATGGTAATGTTCATGTTATAGCATTTTGTTTGAATAAGCTTCAGAGATACATAAACTCATTGGCCAGTTTATTAGCCCGTCAGGGTTTGGTTGTGGTAGAGGACCCAAATGCAGAGGCAAAGGCTGAGGAGATTTCTTGGGAGTTTAAATGGGGCAAAACAGTAACAAAGGCAGGAATCCAAAAATCCAACTTATAATGAAAGGCAAACCAGAACTGAGAAGACATCTGGGGAAAACCAAACACGTGGAGCCAGGGAGAGACGAGGAACATGGACAACAGCATGGGAGGACAGCAAAGACAAGGAACCAACAAAGAGTGAGAGCAGAGGGAGAGCATATATA
>NW_015154545.1:0-1313 GCF_000732505.1 Cyprinodon variegatus | reverse complement strand
TCTAGAAAACAAGGAGCAAAGAAAAGAACAGCAGAACCAAGACCATGACATAGCCACACCATGCTAATACTGGGTTGGACCCTCTTTTGTTTTCACAATCTCCTTAAATCTTTTTTGCAGCGCTTAGGGGTTTTGGTACCAAATTAACTTCAGTTCCACTAGAAGAACCCAACTGTTAAAGATGTGCTGTACTGGAACTTCCTAAAAACAAAAACAAAAAACAGCACACTGTAAGTGGTGTAACTTGATCTTTGTGACATTGTCCAATACCCTGAAATTAGCAATCAGAAGACTTTGCCAAGAACAACACAAAGGTAGGCTGAGGTATTGGAACAATGTTTTAGGTCGTAACAACCAACCTCCTCTAACATAATGCTTTAAATACGCTATTTATAGGTTTAGGTTCTATCACCACGGAGTATGCCTGTGCTGTATTGCTGGCCCTCTGGGCTTCCAGCTAACTTTTCTCTGGGGATAAATTTGAGGCTACCTCATCTCAAAACACTGCTTACAATAGCCCCGTGGGACATGGGTCTTTGAGAGTTCCCATCTGTGAGAAGAAACACTTTCCTTTTCTTTTACTTGACTGCATCTAAGAATTAGTGGTACAAAATTACAACCTGAATCTTGTGTTGCTCTCCAGGCACGTCTTCTTTGACTATAATTGAATAGTTATATTTATTTAAAATCAAAGTCTTAGCTTGAAAACAGGCACTGTATATATGCAAAGCTCATTGCACTGAGCAAGGGACAGAAACAAACATAAACTTCTTTACAAAAAGTATACAAAAATATGTAAAGCAGAATATTATTAAAAACTCCATGCTCCTCGACAAATGAGGGCTTATGCAATGGCAGTATTGTGTATAATCACATGCATCTGCCGATATGCTACTGATCAAATCATAACACAATAAGCCATTTCCTACTCTCAAATAGAATACAATTTCAAGTTAAGGGCAATTTAAAATAGCAACAAAAAAAATACCACAAGTTAAAGACTATAACATATTTGGTGAATCTACCAAATCAAAGGAATCAAGGTGAGGTCAAAATTTTGGTAAACCTATATTATCAAATGCTGCAACTCTGTTTATTCTTGTAGGCCACTCTATTTTCTTTACTGCATCACCTTCTCTTTTTAATTTATTTGTTATTCAACATACTTGACAGAATAATCCATTGGTTCAGGATTTTATAAGACAAATATAATTAAGTACTGCTGCAATATTTTTCTAAAACAAGTCTTTGATACAAATTCAATGTAAGGGTGTTGCTGAATTGGATTAATCCAATCCAATGATTCAAATGAT
>NW_015154544.1:4031-5009 GCF_000732505.1 Cyprinodon variegatus | reverse complement strand
TAAACCGCGCGATGAAGCAGCGAGCAGTGAGAGCGTTCACTGTTCCTCCCCACCTTCCTGCTACTATGTGACATTTGCTCCAGAATAAACATTTAATTATTAATGTTTATTATATATTTAAGCCCATTTAGTCCTTTTCTATAGTAGAGTAAAACATTTAGAGGCTGATTGAAAACTTTTACAGTTTTGCGGCTCCAGACAGATTAGTTTTTGTTTTTTTGGTCCAGTTTGGCTCTTTGAGCAATTTAGGTTGCCGACCCCTGCTGCACTGGCAACACGGCAGTACAGGGTACTACAGACACCACAGTACTCTGTAGTACTCTGTAGTACTCTGTAGTACTCTGTAGTACTGAGTCTAGTACTGTACTACAGAGGTCTACAGTAAGGCAGGAACTGGTTGAACTCTTCCAGTCTGTGTCCGTTATTCGTCTCTTTTCTCCTTTTTCTTTAAACTGCATTCTTTCCCCTCTGAACCTTCTTTGTGGCCCCGGGGCCCCCCAGCTCTCCATTGTGCTCATCGCCATGACGACCAAAGCCCTGGCAGGAATCTGCCTCGGCAGCCGTTCATATGCAGATCAGACGCAGAGACGGAGCGAAACACTGGAAGAGTTTATGAGAGGAAACCTGTCGGTCCGAACGCCGCCCTGCGAGATGATTTCATCCCTGAAGGAGTTTCTCTCAAATCATCAGAGTCGCGTTTAAAATGGATCCAGAAACGAAAGTCATTAGTTAAGAAGCACAACATGCTGTTTTCTGTCTGTCTGGAAGAGATTTTATCTCCACACCTGTTTTTATTTTTTCCTCTTTGATCAGGTTATTTTTTTAACTTTCATTTCTTTGTCTTTACACCTGAATCCTTCCTCCTCTTTTGGTTTATTTCTGCTCTCCTGTGTTTTATGTTTCATCAGTCAGTCCTTCAGTTTAGATTCAGGCTTACATCAGCCTCAGCAGATGGCCGCTCACACTGAGCCTGGTTCT
>NW_015154544.1:0-951 GCF_000732505.1 Cyprinodon variegatus | reverse complement strand
AACCAGCCATGCAGAACCAGCCATGCAGAACCAGCCATGCAGAACCAGCCATGCAGAACCAGCCATGCAGAACCAGCCATGCAGAACCAACCATGCAGAACCAACCATGCAGAAAATCTGCTGGAAAATGTCCAAATTTCAAAAATTTAGTTTCATAAATGAATCAGGCTCAGATCAGTTTAACAGATTAGATTATGTTTACATTTAATTAATTCATGGATTTTTATCCTGACTTTGATTTTAAAAAAAAAACAACCTTCTGCTGCAGACGTTTATTTTAGATATTGATCATATTTTGTTACTAAACAAAAAATGGAATAAAAAAAAACAATATTTTTGTTTGGCTCTCAGCTTTAATTGAATAAATATCTTTTAATTAATTTATTTTTTGTTAGTTGTGCGAGTGATAAATCTTTTATATTTCCTCCTCAGACCAGCTGACCTGAAGTGTTGCAGATTTGGTCTAAATCTTCTTTTCCTTTTTACTAATTTCAAAAAGGAAAACTTTAAAAAACTACAAATGTCTCCAGATTTATTATATAGAAAATCTGAACATAGAACAGGATGAAATCCTCACCTCCGTCCTGCAGCCGCGTCCCTCTGTCCCTCCAGCCATCTGCAGAGGCTCTCAGACCTTCATCCTGGTTTTATCTTCCTCTGCCTCCTCCCACCTCTGAACACCAACAAAGACCCTGAGAGCTGCTCACTGAGGCGTGGAGGGGCCCCGCTCTAAGGGACATTAACCTGTTCAGCTCTGCAGGGCCGAACGGCGTTTCTAATATGCAAACTTTATGAAAAGGAATAAAAAAACTAAAGCCAAAGATTTGAGATGAAAACAGCTGGAGCTGCTTCTCCTGCAGAAGAAATCCAGCTGCAGGTGGAAGATCGCCTGATGGCGCTTCTTTGCTGCCCTCTGCTGCCCGTTCTCAGGTATTACATGACAGATTCCTT
>NW_015154543.1:4300-5010 GCF_000732505.1 Cyprinodon variegatus | reverse complement strand
AAAAAAAACTGTCAGTAAATACCTGTAATTTTTTACACACTGGAGCTTTAAGTTTTGCTTCTTGTGTAATTTTTTAACATATTGTATAAGAGACCAGGAAACAAAAGTAACTGAACTGTGGCACTGATAAAGTTGCTAATGCTGCATCTTATGAACGCATATATATATATATGCACAAGTAAAATTCTCTTGTGTACCTTTGTGAGAAAAAATGGGGTATTGATAGGGATCCATTTCATTTCTTCTTAACATTATAAAAGATGAATTTAAAGACAATATCACAAGGATTTTATAAGAAAAATACCTGACTTTGACTCCTTTAAGTTATTAAAAAGTAAAATATCTTAGATTTTATTATAGTTTTTTTTTTATATAGGAGACAGAGCATTAGCCAAAACTGCAGCAGCATCTGAACGGAGCCCATTCATTTACGCGCTCTTGCTCTGTCCCACCTCCCTGCTTAAGGCAAACTGCATCAAGGATATCATATTTATCTTATTTATCATATATAGCTTATCAACTCATTCTTCCATCTGAACTTAGATCTCTGCAGTCCCTCAAGATTTAACTGGTAACTTTTATAAAAGCACCCATTATCTAATGTCATGATGTTTTGAAGAGATCTGACCAACATGCAGGAAACCACTCAGAGAAACCAGAGTAAAAGTTTAACAGGTTTATTAGGAGTCCAAATGGATTCAGGTGAACTC
>NW_015154543.1:0-1136 GCF_000732505.1 Cyprinodon variegatus | reverse complement strand
GGGGGAACGGAATATGCCAGGTGGCTACGATATATGGTTCCCCTCATATAACAGCAAATAATGATCAAAGGAGAACAAATCCACAGGGTTTGTTGATGAGGAGAGAAAAAAAGCGCAGTTAAAGATTTGCAGGTAAATGAATGTCTTCCCATTTTATGGAAAAGGAACAGATTATTTCAGTCAGCTAAAATATGGGGTCCCTCCTCATAACTCTGGCAAATAAGAACAAATGCTACCAAAATCACAATATTCAAAAATTATTGTGTGACAGCATGTCGTATACTAGAAATGTCCTTAATCCAGTAATCTGCCATATTTCACATTAGAACGGGATTTAGCAGAAAGTCTACTCTCTCATCTTTGCAGGAAGTATTAATTTTTGGGCCCTGCTATCAGTCAGTTTCTAACCTCTTATAACAGTAAAGAAAAATTATAAATACACACTACGAGTTGGAAATCTGAGTTTGGTGACTGACTTTTATTTCTTTCAGGCTGAAGTGACAAAACTTGGATAAAGATTGATTCTCTTGGCTTTTGAAATAAGTCAAAACTGCATAAGAAAACTGTTATTTTTTTATTTTACAATTTTGTAAACAAGAGCTGCCGATTGAACAAAATATTTCAACCTGGACATTATTATACGAGCTTTTTTACTGAGAAATGATCAGAATTTCACAGGGGAACAGATTTTAACAGGGGAACAGAATTACCCACAACACCAGAACAGGACCTCCGTTGAAGAAAAAAAAAAGTTGAGTAATGCCCATGCTGCTGTTAGGTCTTCAGATAGCTGAGCAATAATAACTAATTTTATTTGGTACTATTTCGGCCGGAGATTGCGCGAAATGTACGGAGCTAACCAGAATGACCTGAGGGAACGACATTCCTTCCTCTTTCTCTGAAATGCCTTCCGTTTCAACTGAAATGCACAAATAACTTTTTATGTAGTGTGTATGAAAGGTGAAGCTTTTCACCAGTTTATATGAACAGTTCTCACTACTTTGTATGAGAGCTTTTCAGTAGGTTATATAAGAGGTAAATGTTTTCACTAGTTTATGTGAGAGCTTTTCACTAGTGTTTATGCACGTTTTTCAGTATATTATATAGAAGAGTTTAACTTTATATGTGTATTTGGA
>NW_015154542.1:3597-5012 GCF_000732505.1 Cyprinodon variegatus | reverse complement strand
TGGCAGCCCACCCCTCCCCAAGGGAATGGGTTAAATGCACAGAGTGACTATTGTTGGACAATAAATAGATTTACATTAAATTCTGCATCTTTTCTTGGTCGTTGGGCTGGAGCCTACAGCCAGGGTACACCCTGGACGGGTCATCAGTCCCACGCAGGGTTAACAAATTTATATATATGTGAATTATTTTCAAGTATTGATTTTATATAATGTATTTTGGATTCTATTAATTTAAATTTATTGAATAAAATAAAACCATTATTTCCACTTTGTTAGAATTGCCTCTGGCTCACTCACATTCAGGTCAAACCGGAAATGTTATATTTAATTTGATTTAGAAACATTTGCTATATTTAATGTTACATCAGAACTTAATATCAAAATTAACTAGGATTATATGAGAACCTGGTAATACTGAAATTTAAATCTGAACAGAGATGGAAAGAAAAAAAGTTTCATCCAGTTCAACCAGAACAAGGTTGTTCAGGAAACAAGGCTTCCTTCCAGCTCAGCCTATTGGCAGCAACAAGGAAATTACAATTATTGAAACTTTTTAAATGGAGTTAGGTTAAAGGTAACCATTGCATAACTTATAGTTTTTATATGGTCAGAGAATATTTGCAGGAGGCTAAAGGATTCAGCTAATTAAATCTATACCTGTTTAAATCAACTGAAATCCTAAACATTTTAGATTAGTTTATTAATTAGTCGTTACGTTGGCATCGGATGTTCCCAGTTAAAACCATCCCATTTTATTCAGGTAAATTTTAGGAGCTGGGCTGGTTTAATGACATTCTTTTGAGTCTAATTATGGCCCCAGTTTACAAAGATAGTCCCCCTAACTCCAGTTCAGCCCCAGTGACAACAGCCTGCAGCTCATTCACATTCAGTCCAGAAAAAAATTTCAATTAGTGAAATGAAACCAGCAGTTTGCTTCCTATGTTTTAACAGAGGCAACACTTCCATGCTGCACAGCCTTCCTGAAAGACAATCATTTAAAATCCTTCAATCCTTCCTTAAAAAGCTTCATCCGCTCCCCTTTTACAGCTCACCTACAACTCATCCTTACTAAGAAAAGAAAGCTTCAAATAAAGGATTTAATACTATCTGGTTCAAGAACATTTCTGAGAGCCAAATGACCCTCTCATTGCTGTGATGTTCTCTGACAGGTTGTTACGTCTGCTGCTCAGAACGGTCCAGGAACCTCCTCCTTCATCCTGGAGTGGGAGCCCAGAATCAGCTGCAGGAAGTTGAACTCTGTGGGCGTTGATGTTACGCAGCGTAACGTATCTTAAGAGCGTGGGCTTTATTATTTTCAAGAGTGCCATGGAAACTACTTACATACCTTGTCCCCTAACGGACCCCTGACTTTCTGCTCCTTGACTGAGGTGATGCTGGAAGCCAAGATAGAAAAT
>NW_015154542.1:0-1093 GCF_000732505.1 Cyprinodon variegatus | reverse complement strand
GTCACGTCATGTATACCACGACATCACACGAGTCACGTCATGTATACCACGACATCACACGATTCATGAGATGTATAACATGACATCACATGATTTGGGAGATGTATAGCACGACATCACATGAGTCACGTCATATATACCTCGGCATCTCACGAGTACAAGATGTATAACCTGACATCACACGATTTGGGAGATGTATAGCATGACATCAGACGAGTCACAAGATTTATACCATGACATCACACGAGTCACGTCATGTATACGGCATCACACGATTCATGAGATGTATAACATGACATCACATGAGTCACGTCATATATACCTCGGCATCTCACGAGTCACAAGATGTATAACCTGACATCACACGATTTGGGAGATGTATAGCATGACATCAGAGATTTATACCATGAAATCACGTTACTTGTATGTCGTATTAAAACTTCAAACCAAATCGTCTCCTTGCAGCAAAGCTACTCAGGGCTCCCACTGATCCGCTGCTATTGTGAGTCGTTAGTAGGCTGTATTCATGCACTTGTGTCTTATTTTTAAGACATGTTTAACTTTACCAGCATGACTGCAGAGAACTACAGCTACAGATGGTGCAAAAAAAAAAAAATGCTGGGGGCCACTGTCTTATAACAATAAAATTTTTAAAGTTGTTCAGTAAGCCATCTGCTTATATCAGCTGTTCGATTTAGGATAAACCTGCGAGGTTAACTGTCTGCATGTCGCCTTTTTTCATATATTGCTTCCGATTACATACGTTTACAATGATTTAAAAGTGAAGGCGTATGACATCAGCCATATTGAGATAGGATAACAGTTTTAATCTAATTGGTCAGGGGTCTGAAACTTGCAGCTCGATCTCACTGGCTTTGTACATCACTTAATTTATTTATTCAATTCAGTTTATTTTTATAGCGCAAATTCACAACGTCGGTCATCTCAAGTAACATCACAGAGACAGTTTAATCGGATCATACAATCATATTGGTTTAATTTTTTGTACTTAAGGAAAACCAGCTAATTGCATCGACTTATTGACTCTTCAGCAATCTCTCACCCTAAGCATGCTGGTAGTGATAGTGGAGAG
>NW_015154541.1:2944-5021 GCF_000732505.1 Cyprinodon variegatus | reverse complement strand
GCCATAGACCTCCATTATTTGGATGTCAGGAGACAGCAAGAAGCCTTATTAGATCTCCAGATGCATTTGAGATATCAAAAAAGTACTCCAGAGTGTTGTTCAGCATGGGGGTGAGTAGAAAATGAAGGCTAATCATGTTTTGGGTGTACTATTCCTTTAAGTAACGACTTCCTATGGAACTAAACTGTTCATAATTTATTCATTATGGTACGCAAGCATTCATAACATGTAGGCGAATCACTGTCCCCCAGACATCCACGGTTATATTTTTAATATTTATATCGTGTAAAAACAAAGGGGAGTGTGTATGACGTCATCCGCACGCCGGACTGGAGTTGTGACAGGCATGCCTGTTGCGTGTCAGAAGAGGCAGGGAGTTTATCTAATTAGGACAGTTTATCTTAAATTCTGCAAGTGGCAAAGATTTGGGAATGGAATGAGAGCGGCGTCCTTCAGCTAAGAACAATGTTTCACATTTTGATAAGGCTGGAGCCGTGGATCTCTCCCCATCTGCTAACGTGTATGATGTAATGATGCAATGATGTGGTAGAATGGAGATGTATAAAATGATTATCTAACTGTTCATCGTGGCAACTTCACAAGAAGTGAGCCCGGTTGGTAAGCAACTGCCTTCTGTAACTCTAAGCAACTTCTCTGATCTTAGTAAGATTACACTTTCTATCAAAATCGTTATGTCTCATGGTGAGTTAATACAAATACATTATGAAGTGTTATTTAAAGAGTTTATCCCGATTAATCTCTTTTCACAATAAAGAACCGAAGAGAGAAAGCTTTACGGTGTAGACACAGAGCTTTCCTTTAACCAAATGTTTAATACTTTACCTTGAGTAGATGTTTGACTAAGTAACTTTTACTTGAAGTCGACTAAGATTTGACTAGGAGTATCAATACTTTTACTCAAGTATTACAGTTGAGTACTTCATCCACCACTGGGTGTAACCTTATATAGGGAAATATAAATCTACAGTTGGTTTACCTCATTTCGGCCTTTTGGTGTAAAGTTGCACTTTTATTAGAGATCCTAAAAACAATTATCTCCAAATGAGACCTCTGGATATTTTAAGTTCAGGTTATTGAACTTAAAATAATCTGGTTAAAAATAACTGGCAAGAGAAAACGCTTTACGAGATGAAATAGAAACCAGACAGCATTGTGTAATCTATCACAAACCACTGAAACTAGCATTTGCTACATCGTCTTTGATAAAACGCAAATATAGGCCATTTCCTGCTGTTTGTTCAAGGCTGGTGAAAACTCCCGTCTTCTTTAACTTGAGTTTCTGTGTTCATGTTCACGCTTAAGATTTGCATACAGTGGAAGTGGTAAAAGCAGCATGCACGATTTTTGTTTTTAAGCACGACTCTGCAAGAACTAGAAAAACCTCAGAAGAAAAGAGGAGGGATGTTGAATATTGCTTCCTCTACACAGAAGATTCATTAACAAACCAAGTGGGGAAATTTGGAAGAATCTCCTTAGAGAATTCTCATTCATCAACAGTCAACAAAACCCCATGAATGTTCTGATGTTGGTGCTGATGGCTGGCTGATTTCCCCCCAGCTTTTATTGTCATTACACTGTACAGAGCAACGAACAGAGCAACTCTCTGCATTTAATCTATCCCCTTGGGAAGCAGTGGGCTGCCATTGTGCAGGGCCTGGGGAGCAGAGTGGGGTTAAGGGTCTTTGCTCAGGGACCCAGAGTGGCAGTCTGTGGGAGTGGGGCTTTAACTTTGAACCTCTGGATTCCAAGGGCAATGCCCCAACCACTAGGCCACCACTCCCCTTAATTGGTCATTCCATTCACCTGTCCACCTCTGCCCAGTTGCTCATTACAGCTTATCTTATCCACCTGCTCCTGACTCTATTTAAGAGACTTGCATCCAGCTATCGGGGCCAGATTATCTTGTTTCTTTCTAGCCAGTGCTGAGATGGGTTTTTAGCCTTTACCAAAGTGTTCCTGATCCTGACCTGTTCTGCCTCTCAACCGCTGAACCTGTCTGTTCCCTATGAGAGAATTATCCTGCCATAATGCAAGAGCACATAATTTCAATTTGAGA
>NW_015154541.1:0-978 GCF_000732505.1 Cyprinodon variegatus | reverse complement strand
AAATCATTTCAGTCCAGCTTACATGAATCAGCTTAGATCCTCACGTTAACAGCGACTGATTAACTTAAACATCTTTTAGTGTTTTAATCCAAGTTCAGATTCAATGTTTGATAAATGCCAAGTCAGTGGTACCATGTCTCCATGGTAACAGCTTAGGAGGGAATAAGGAAGACATTTTTCAGGTTTTTCAAAAAAATGTGACCACATGCTTTAAAAATAAAACAAATATACTGGATTTCCTAAGAAGTAAAGAGCCGCTCCACCCAAAGCAAACATCCAAGGTTATAACTGACTGACCTGCATTCATTTTCCAGTTTGTCTCTTATTAAACTTTAAGCTTTCAGTCTCAAGTGATTTAAAGGATATTTTATATTTTATTTTATATTGAAGTCCACCAAATGCAGTTTAAAAAGCAGTGCTCATTCTTTTCGACATGAAAAATTTGTCATAGCTCATTTACTGAACTGTTTTTTCCCAGACTGAGCCACCCATTAAAATTTCCATTTTAAAGAGGTTTTTTTTTTTTTTATCCCTACTGTTGCTGCATGCATTCTGGGGTTGAGGGATTGCTGCAGAATCAACAACACAATGCATCACTTATCCCCCCTGCTGCATTTACACAATCAGGAAATAAAACAGCAAACCGTTCATTTTTATGGAAGGCAAATGTTCCAACTAGTGAATTTAGTTAATTATTAAAAGCAAATTCATTTGACTATCCTTTCTTTGACATCTGCTGTGAGGATAGGATGGTTATTAATCAGTACAGTAGGATGGTGATCCACCATGACACAGGGACACGAATGAGGTTATTAAAATAATCAGACGCGAGGCTCCAGTGCAGCCTTGGCTAAAAGCTAACGCAACAGCTTTCTTCTGCAGAACCTCTATTCAGTAGAGAGAAATGCAGAAAACTTGACCCACACACTTGAAAAATGATTTAGAAATAAGTAGGGATGCAGGATATAATCGGCCCCC
>NW_015154540.1:0-5024 GCF_000732505.1 Cyprinodon variegatus | reverse complement strand
AGCTTAAAAATAACTTGCAATACATACTCCTGCATTCACGGTTAGGTAGGTCTAATCCATCTTTTATTGCTAACTGTAGTGTGTGCTTTACTAAGCCCATAGAATATGTCAATAAAAGACACCTCCATGCAGGCCAACATTCCCCTGGGGGAGGGGCAACCTTCGTGTTATGCAGATGTAAGTCAACTCAATTAGTCAGCTTAATTAAGTCAACTTTTTGGTGAATGCCCTATGAAACGGCCATTCCACGATTTGACAGAATAGTTCTTTACAAAGTTTGAAAATTGTTCTGAATATGATTTGGAAGCAACATTTAGATCATTTTGTTTTATGCAACTTTTTCATATCCAACTGGATATCAACTCTGGGGTTAGCTTTGGCATTTCTATTATTAGCCAATTTATGTGATTAATGAAAAATTTATTGGTGAAAATAACCAGAATGGGTGTGTCTCTGTCTAAAAATGCACCTAAAATCTGGTCCCACTTTTGTGAACTGATTCCCATAAACTGATTTGTCATCACTGTTATATAATAGGCAGTCAGTCAGACATTAATCAGATTCACTATTTCAGTGTTTATTTTATTCACCAAATTTATGCGCACAAAAAAATATTCCACGTAAAATATTTCACTCTCTGTGAAGATATTTTAGATATGAATGGTTTCAATCAAGACACCTTGATGGTTAATCAGAGACAGATTGGGGAAAGAAAATGTCTCTGAATGTAAAAATCTCAGTAGTTGTGTCCAGGATGTGTGGGGTCTGCAGAGATGTTTTTTCTCTCCTTTTCCTGACCTTGGACTGTACAGGTCATAAATCAAGGAAGGGCAGTCTCTGCGATCCTCTCTGCTGATATTATTGTTCCTTGTAGTTTGGTGCAGTGCTAAATCAGTCTGGTCAGTCTGAATAACGGCTGTGTAGAAGATGAGCTGCAGCTGCCTGTAGCCTTTCCTAGCCCTGCCATCATGGCTGGCTTCTCTGATGTAGCATGGGACGGTGGACTTATCCGATTTCCCATTAGCTATTGTTGCTAGTCCGAAGCCAGCTTTAGCCTCTCCCGGATCTAGTGAGCCGATTCCCTGGAGGAATCCTCCTATCTTCCACTGGTTGGTTATTTACTGATAACACAGCTGGCTTTCTGGTCCCGGTTCTGTTTTTTTCTCTACCGGTGTTCTCTTACTCATTTCCCGCTTTTCCTGTCTGAGCTCCAGAATGCAGTCTCACCAAACCTCTGTTGCCTGGGTGATTCTCCCCCCAATGCCGGACCTGAACTTGGTCACAGACGGGCGGGAGCACAGCTGCAAAAGACCATCATCCAGACGTAGTTCCTGGAGGAAGTGGTGATATTCCCAAAACTTATTCCGTTTGACACGGATGTTTTGTTTGGTGTTTGAAAGTACAAATTACATAGCAGCCTTCCGCACCTTGCCCTTAGAGCAGGGGTGGGCAATTCCAGTTCCTGGGGGCCAGTATCCTGCAGTTTTTAGATCATCTTTGGTTCAACACACCTGAATGAAATGGCTGAGTTACCTGCTCAGTATGCAGTCAGTTCCTCCAGTCATCTTAATCATCTAATTACCTGATTCAGGTGTGTTGAACCAAAGGCACATCTAAAAGTTGCAGAATACCAGCCCTCAGGAACTGGAATTGCTTACCCCTGCCTTAGAGGTAAAATCTCTTCTGAGCCTTAATTTAACATTTTACATGAAGGGGCCTAGTCAGGTCCTGAAAATAGGGGTTCCTAGCAACCTGAGGTAGTCCACAGTAGCTCAGTATTGTTGAAGGAAGGGGATGGGCAGGGTGTTGTCTCGTCACTGTAGACCTGACCAATGATGATTGTGTCTCCAAATGTCAGAAGTTTTACACAGCAATCTAATGAGGTGCAGTCATTTGTGTAAAGAGAGAAGATGAGTGGGAGTGAACACATCCCTGGGGTACCACTGTTTTGGTTCCTGTGCACCAATGGGAGGATCCTGGCATAAGTTCCTGGGTGGTCCAAGTTTTGCAGAATGAAGTGTTAAAAATGACTTTGAAAGTCCATCCAGTTATATCTGTGGCCATGAATCTGACTGTAGAAATATACACAATCCCATCTGTGGAGTAGAATCTTCAGGTTTCCATCCCATGATGCCAGACTAGCAAAGTACTTGATAATCAAACGTCAGAGAAAGGGAAAGTTTCTTTTTTTTATCTCAAATCTGAGAACCCTGGTGATCAACCTAATAAATGAGTGGGTTTAATTTTGGGACTTGAGCTGTCGTGTTCTTCATTTTCTTTCTTTTCATCGTGGTCTCTGGTTTCCCATTCAGTGAGACTGTGTCACCTGGGAGTCCTTATCTCTTCAACCAAGGGCAGCTAAGACATACAGGATGGATGTTTCTGTAGTAGGTTGGAGTTCTCTAACTCTGTCATCTATCTTTGTCCGCCTGAAGGACACGTCTCCCCAGAACAAAAGGAAACAGCCTTTTCAAGTCTTGACACGTAAAATAATTACATTGAAAACTGAACATTATCGCATGCAACTATTGCATTACCTAAAAGGGGGAAAAAACGGCACATCCACTTACAATCAAGTATGTTTTTTTTTTATAATTATAATCTTTACATTGAGGATGAACTTATCTTTATAAAGCAATACCTACAATTACATGTAAATTAGTATTTTTCAAGCTGCTGTTTAAATCATTGGTAAAAAAAAAAAAGTTGAAGAAAATACTTTAAAACTAATAATGCATTAAAGGACAGCTTCATGCTCAGCAGAGAGAGATGCAGATTACAGAGGACTGGTTGACAGGTACATTAGATGTATTAGGTAGAGTGTAGTTGCAAAAGTAAATAAACCAATCTTTACTTTATGTTGTCTTATCAAATAATGTCCCAATGAAACAGTTTTCTGGCTGCAGCATTGGTAATTAACAGGTTCAGGGTCCAGGAATTGCATATCCCTTAGCAACAGAGACACATGTTGTCTCTATTATTTAATGTTTACAGATATATCGTTACCCTAATCATATTCACACCATCCGTGTCATCTTTACCTCTGCAAACACACTAAAGTTGTTTCTGCCTCGTTTGGGATTAACAAAGTAAATCTCTGAGGCATGGCTGACCGGCAGCAGCATACACAAGCCTGTGGAGTTTTTCAGAGCAAAGTTGAACATCGTTTGGCTCAGAAAAAAAGTCCCAAAGTCAACCACTGTCTTATGAAAAACTGAAAAGGTTGAGAAATATTTGATATGTCTCCTCAAACTGCTAGGAAATGTTTAAATTTGTATAAACAGAACAAACGCTTCTGCTAGGTGTTTGCTCGATTCTCCAAACTGGAATTACCCTGACTGCTGAAATACGGACTTCTCAAACAAACAAGCAGATTAAGAATTTTATCTTCATTCAAACTGCCTTGGCTGAGAGTTATACCTCCTTTAAGTGCCTGTTCTGTTGCTAATTTAACTTTCTTCTTCGGGAATGAATGTCTCGCTCTTCGTTTGTCCAACACTTTGTTTTTATCTCATCAGTTCCCAAGTTTCATATTAATTTAAAGCAAAAGACATTCAAAGGACTAATTTTCTCTCTCTAAATGGGACAGAAGGCAGTTTGATCATATTGGTTGTACTGATTCTGTCTCCACATCTATCTAAAACTGAACTCATAAACCTCATTGTTTTCTGCAAAGTGAAGTTGATTTTAATCAGATTAAACGGATTAATACATTGTTTTATTAAACAGTGTACTACCTTCTATACAGAGAACACTATTAACATTATTGAGGTTGTTTTTTTTGACAAAATATCTTTAAAGACTTTTGCATGTCTGAGGTACAGAAAAGGCTTTGAAAGGAAAGTGGAAATGAATTCTTATGACTAAAAAATAAAAAAGGTATTTATTAGAGCTGAAACAATTGATTAATTGTGATTAATTGATCATTGTAATAATCAACTAATTTAATAATTGATTAATAGTTGAATGGAGTATAGAGACTGTAAAATGTATTTTAAGATGACCCACCTTAAGCAGAAATTATACTAAAATTGTAAAAACAAATGTTAAAACTTTGCGATTTAAATAAAACTTTTTTTTTTGTTTGTCAATATGCTCTATCCAGAACTCCTCAAGTGGAAAAGTTTGAGTTTAACCTGGTTTTATTTCTCAAAAAGTTTTCTCTAAGGAAGCGTTTGCTATCCTATTATTGATCGATTAATTGAAAAATATTAAACAGATTAATAGATTTGCAAAATAATCGTTAATTGCATGTCTAGTGTTTATGGTTTTTTTTTCTTTTGTTTATCCCTGAAGCACAAGAAAGGTTTATTAGTTGAACGGGTTTATTTTATGTTGCTTTATTGCAATGATGTGCTCTATCACTTGAGGCACTGAAGTAAAACCACAGGCCTTTATAAGACCTGTATTATTTAAAGAAATGGTCAAAGATATGTTTCTTAAAGTACCAATAACCCAGTCCCCCAATTATATTCCCACTTATTTTTTTTTATAGATTTAAGTTTTTTTGTTTTTTTTTGGAAAGGTATAAGTTTAGATATGAAAAAATGAGATGGGGACATAAACCAGATCATTTCACAAACTGTTAACTGAGATAGAAATATTATTTTTCCAAAACATTTTTATCCAGCTGTTATTAAATGGAAAGTAAACAGACAAATAAGGTCGTATAAAAATCAAGAGCTTTATTTTATACCTTGAAGCACTGTATGATCATCTAGGCGCATTCTCAGGTCGAGAAATAACAGTCTCACATATAGTCACAATAGATCTAATGGTGATCAATGTGAATCTATAGATTGACATGTCACCGTTTCATCTCAGTCCCTTTTCATCTTTTTACACGTGTTTCCTGTTAAAATACTGTTCTCTGCTGCTACCTTAATTGTGCTTGTACCTTTGTGACCATTTTATGGTCACAGCTGTGTGTATTTCGGCAGACGTGTCAAGTAACGAAGTACAAATACTTCGTTATTGTACTTAAGTACACTTTTTAGGTATCTATACTTTACTCCATTACTTAT
>NW_015154539.1:3892-5024 GCF_000732505.1 Cyprinodon variegatus | reverse complement strand
AACAAATACTTGGAACAAATATGCAACAGATAAATTGTTCAAGTATTGTTTGAGGACACATTGGGGCGTTTTTATTTACAAAACTTTGATCCAATCTGTTGATCGGTGCCAGGAGGGCGTTTTCCCATCATGCACCATTCAGTGCAGCCTCTGCAGCTGATTAGAGCCTTCCACAGCAGCTCTCAGATCTATGCATGCAAAATGATAAAGTCCCACAACATTGGACCATTCAAAGCTGTTAAAACGATGAAACCCTGGAGAAACATGTTTACAGAGCTCTGCAAAAGTTTTAGGGAGTTGGACAACATGGTGTAAACGAAGAACGCTTTTAAAGGTGGAAGTTTTGTTCATTAATCCATAAAATGCAGCGAATTAAACTGAGATCAATAATCAGTGAAAACACCATTTTTCTCAAAAACCTCAGCAATTCTTCCTGCCTCCTTTGCACACGGTTTTTGAAAGAACCGGCTGGTAGGTTGTTCCAAACATCTGGGAGAACCAGATGAATAGATCCAGGCTCTTTGGGAGTCATACCCTCACCTCCAGGACGATGAAGATGCTTCTTGTTGACTTTGGCTGTTCGTTTGGGGTCCCTATCCTGCTGCAGAATAAATTTGGGGCCAATCACACGCCTCCCTGATGCATCATTAACTGCATGCATCTGTCAGTATTGAGAACACCATTCATCTTTACCAATTCTGCAGACATGCTTTATTATACCACCGTCCAGTCCTTCCATGAACAAACTGCTTTCTGCTACAGCAAAAATATTCTACATTTGGACTCATCAGTCTAAAGCAACTGTTGCTGCTCATCTCTGCCTTTTATTCCTCAGCAGCAGCTGTTTTTAAAACCTGAACACACCAACCGCTCTATTAAACATGGTAGTGGTAATATCATGCTGTGGGAACACGTTCTCAACCCTTCCTTAACAGAGTTCAGTTTATATGCAAACCTTAAAAACATCCTCAGGCTGCAAAGCGGTAAAAAGTTAGAAAAAAATAATCTCTTCTTTCCATTTTTATAATAATTCGTTCTTTTTTGCTGCTTCAGAAAATCCTAATCAAATGTCAAACCAGCTTTGATTATAATTTAAATGACGTGCGGCCCCTCCCACCTGACAGGCCTTTAA
>NW_015154539.1:0-1582 GCF_000732505.1 Cyprinodon variegatus | reverse complement strand
ATATCAAAAAAGTACTCCAGAGTGTTGTTCAGCATGGGGGTGAGTAGAAAATGAAGGCTAATCATGTTTTGGGTGTACTATTCCTTTAAGGCTCATCCATTTGAAAGTTCTCAGAGAGAAATCAAAATCATCTAAAATCTAAATTGGCAGCTTAAAGGTCCTCAAAAACCTCCAGGCTAACAGTTTGGTGGAAAAAAAACAAAATCTGATTGATGCTTTTAAGAAAGTGTGCACGGCCTGGCTCTGATTCCCAACCAGTCATCACCATGAAAACAATCCTTGGAGCTGGAGAGGCTCCTCAACCTCAGCGCAAAGTCACTCAGTAATCAGGGCATTTCCCCCCAGAGAGACAGGGGATGGGAGCAACATGGCTGCTAGGTGGTCTGTCACCTTAGCGATCAAATGCATCCACCCGGGAGTCACAGGGTGTAAACAAAGACCCAAACAGAGACAACATGAAGCAGCCCCATCCACCGGTGCCACAAAGAAAATCTGATCAACACCAGAGAGCAGGTTTTCTCTTCCTTCTACCCGGAGGATTCCTAATGGAGAAAGCTTTCAGACAAAAAGTAATCATTTCTGCACTGAAGCACTCTGTCGTCGTTCTCTGAGAGGACAAACAAGTCCAGGCTGAGAGGCAGGGGAAACTATGCTTATTATCCTCCACTAGAGATTTATGCACTTCAAGGTTGACTTCTTTGAGAGAGTGGGCCTGATCAGTCTGATGAAGCGGAATGAGTTTAGCCTTCGGTAGACGCTGCATGTACGACTTCTCCTTCTCCACTATCTGCTGCAGAGTTCAGCCGCTGCTGTGATCGCAGCAAAGCAAGGCGCCTGAGAGAAGGCCACAGAGGGGACAGACGCACCCAGCACCTGCTTTGTTCTCTGCTCAGCCAAGGTGATACGGCTCAAAGCTCCGCTGTGTTTGCATATTACAGACACCGGCTCGTCATTAACAGTCGGTTTGATCATTTCCAGTCACTGCTGTGCTTTTAATACAAGTGCCCTACCAAGTCTGCTGAGATATTCTACAAGTAATCAAGAGCAATAACATGGATGTCCACCAGCTTGTCACATTAGCTGATCCCCTCCGCCAAATTCTGCCTCATAAGGCATATCTCCTTCCTGCTGCATACAGCAAAAGCCCGGAGCAATGTTTAGCTAAACCTGCTGTCCTACGTAGGCAGCCAGGTTCCCCAGAGGGCTGAACAATCAGACAATTTCAAGATCATGAAGCATTAAACCAATCCCGGCAGGGTAGACTAATTAAACAGCCGAGCCCGGCACAGCCAACCAATCCCCACAGAGCAATTAAATCCATCCCCTCTAAAACACTGTGGAACCTGTCTGGGGAAAACCGCTGAGAAGTGAGAGAGAGCCAGAAAAGAGGCAGAGACTCTGTGGGGAGGGGGAGAAAAAATATCATAAAACTCATCTGGAAAAAGCAAAAAAAAGAGAAATAATAGGGGAGGGGGTAGCAAGAGACTAACAAGGGGAATTGGAAAAAGGAAGGAGCTCAATTCACTATTCTTCCCTCCCATCCCTCCTGCTCTTGGCTGAGAAGATGTGACCTGATGTGATC
>NW_015154538.1:3696-5025 GCF_000732505.1 Cyprinodon variegatus | reverse complement strand
TTTCCTTCTTGATAATCTGGAAGACTCTGATCAGCTTCACCTGAACAACCTACCATGTCCCTTCTTCAGCTCCAGCCAATTAAGATGGGGCCACACCTTTCTCTGAAGCCAGTCATCTTTCAAAAATCCCCTCCATTTAGCTCCTGGCCTCGCTTCTCTCTCCTGCATGCAAGCAAACTTTCACCTACCTCCACCCCATCCCCTCCCTCAGTCTCAGACTATTTTTAGTCCCACCCCCCCTCTGGCTTATTCATCACCAGCGTCCGGACCCCAGGGGGAAACTACTCTAATCCTTTTCTACAGTACCAGCCATTAAAAATGGCCCTTCCCACCCAAATGGCAGCCGAATGGCAGCCGAATTGCTTCCAACTTTCCTCCACCTCCAAGTGAAATCCCCTCCAACTTTCAGCTGCTGGAGTGACCCCCTCATGCATATTTTTTCACTCCAACTCCACCCTTTCAATGAATTACAGGGTCTGACCAGGGGTTGATGCTTCCCTTTAGATCTTAATGTCCACAAATGATGACAGAAAGAATATTTTAGTACAAAGATTGATGTTTAAAAAGGAATCAAAGGGGACCAGCCAAGGGCCCATCAAGGAAAGTGGCGAAATTGTGAATGGCTACAACTATAAGTTACTCATCTAAGCAAACGTTGATTTGCATCAAAGTCCTCTGCCAGGGTCAGAGCGTCAAATAACTTATTTTTCACTTATGTCTTTACCTGCTTCCATTTCCTTAAACCCCAGTCAGCCTCGGCAGAAGGCCGCTCACACTGACTAAGCTATAATACTAAATTACAGGCATGTCTTGAAGACATAAAAACCTGGATGGCTCTTAACTTTCTGCTCCTGAATGCAGACCAAACAGAAGATATAGTCTTTGAAAAAGAGGCTGATTAGTAAGTCACTTCATTTGGATGGAATTAAACTGATTTCAGATAATAAAGTAAAAAATCTTGGTGTTATTTTTGATCAGGACCTGCCCCATCACCCCATATCAAAGAGGTTTCTAGAATTTATTTCTTTCATCTGCATAATCTGTTAGAATCTGTTCTTTCAGGCTCCACTCCTCTTGTTTGTAAATGTTCAAGATCGGCCTGTTTTTCAGTGTAGTCCTGTTTCTCTGACTGTGAAGATTTGCTGGATGTGCTCTCTTTGTCCTCTGGCATGGGAGCTGGCTCGGAGCTCGTCTGCCTGGCTGTGTGTTTCCTGGACGGGGCCGCCTTTTGCGTCTCTGATTCTGTCTCCTTGAACCCCAGTCGGCCTCAGCAGATGGCCGCTCACACTGAGCCTGGTTCTGCTGGAGGTTTCTTCCTGTTAAAAGGGA
>NW_015154538.1:0-3059 GCF_000732505.1 Cyprinodon variegatus | reverse complement strand
CTCCTATCCTGGCTTCTCTTCATTGGCTTCCTGTTAAATCCAGAATAGAATTTAAAATCCTCCTTCTCACATATAAAGCTTTAAATGGCCAAGCTATCAGAGATCTGATTGTTCCTTATGTCCCTAACGGAGCACTGTATTCACAATGTGAAGGTTTACTAATGGTTCCTAGAATTTCTAAAAGTAGAATGGGAGGCAGATCTTTTAGTTACCAGGATCCTCTCCTGACAAACCAGCTACAAGTTTTAGTCTGTGAGGCAGACATCCTGTCTACTTTTAAGGGTAACCTCAAAACATTCCTTTTTTAAAAAGCTTATAGTTAGAGAGCCTCAGGTTATCCTGAGCTATCTCTATAGATATGCTGTTATAGGCTTAGACTGCTGGAGGACATAGGGACCCCTTTTTCATCGTTGTGCTTCATTCTATCTCCATTCTACCACTGCAGAATCAGTTATTTTAATCTCTACCATTGTGCTCTCTGCTTTTTCTCATAGCAGATTCATCTGGTCTGTTCCTGTTTGGCTGTGACACCATCCTAGAGAGAAATATCAGCTTTGCTGCTGCCATTAACACCTTTGTTTATAGATGTTCAAGGTCAGTGTAGTCCTGTTTCTCTGACTGTGACTGGCTGGATGTGCTCTCTTCGTCCTCTGACATGGGAGCTGGCTCGGAGATTGTCTGCCTGGGTGTGTGTTTCCTGGATGGGGCCGCCTGTGGAGCTGGTTTACAGTTGCCTTTTTTTTTTTTATCGCTGCTTCTCTTTCTATACCTGCTTCTGTTTCCTTGAACCCCACTCGGCCTCCACAGCTGGCCGCTCACACTGAGTCTGGTTCTGCTGGAGGTTTCTTCTTGTTACAAGGGAGTTTTTCCTCTCCACTGTCGCTACAAGCATGCTTAGTATAAGGGATTGCCTTTGAGTCAATGAGTCGATGCAAACAACTGCTTTTCCTTAGGTAGAAAACTTTGAATTAATTTGACTGTATGATATGGGTGAACTGTAAAGTGCCTTGAGATGACATGTTTTGGGAATTGGCGCTATAGAAATAAACTGAATTGAAATTAAAAAGAAAAAAAAAATAAGTAGACATTCCTTTAGGCATATCAATCTCTAAAATTTACTGCAGTTATATAAATAATGTGTGTTGCTGTGGAAATAGAGAAAGTTACTTTTTATACGTATCAGTTAGCCAGACTTTTTTTTTTAAATAAACATTAGTATTATATAGCCTTGTGTTAGCTAAGAAACTATTTGCGTTTTAGCCGATTGTCCTCCACGCATTCTGGCGAACATTCTTTACAGCTTTGTTTCTGTCAAGATGGGCCTTAAAAGCCATCAGAAACTGAATGGAAACAAGGGGAGGCTGCTGAGTTGGAGTAAGTGCTGTTTTTAAACCACAAATATGAATGGGATCTTTTCTCCTTCTCTAGTGGGGGAGGAGGAGGTCAGTCACTTTCAGGACTGCATCGAGCTATTCCACCAGAGGTGAAAACCGCCGCACCATCAATTACTCATCCATTAACATTCCCTAAGTTTTTACATATTCTTAGTTTAAGTGATGTGTTCAGTTTAACCAAAGGAAAGTCAAACATAAGGCCTAATGTGTGTGGAACTTCCAGCTGTTTTGGGGGATATCTAGGACAGTTAAGGCTTTCTAAGCAGACCAACATCAATAATGAAGATGTGTTATCTAGGGCAAGAAGTGCTGAAACAACTTACCACAATCTGTGCTGGAACAAATAAAAGCCCATTTTGTGGTTAAATTGCATCCCTGTATCCCCCCAGAATGTGGGTAATGCTACCTTAACATATGTTTTATTTTTTAACAGATTTGGTTAGATTTTAACCCAATATTGGAGACAAATAAGCTTTGGAATAAGTATAAATACTCTGAAGGATGATATTTGAAAAATAAAGTTTACTAACTTCTGAAGATGCAATGAAAATTAACTTTATTGCTATGATTACGACCGACCGTTTAGGTAAACCTATCAGTGAATACGTCATAACGAAAGCCACTCAGTGGAATTGGTAATGTGCCAACAATGCCAAGTAAGCTTTCCATCTTAATCATATAGACAGCCATCAAATTACAGCTTAAAATGTTGTAATTAAATGCATTTATTTTGAAATATTATTGAAATGCTTTTAAAAGGTTCTATATTATGGTCTTTAAGCATCCTTAAATCAACTGTATGTATATATGATAAATCATTGCCTTTGGCACTATGGAGTATCCATCTATAATGAAGTTTTCTGGTTCTATTTTCCATTTTCGGGAAGAAAAAAATGGGCTGGAAAATATCATGGCCAAAATTGTTATCACAATATGGTTTCTAATTTTGTTCTATATGGACTCATTCAAATAATGATATAAACAATAAAAAGCCTCAGAAAAACTCAGAAATGCCCACAAAAGAATCCTGAACATCATTATGCCAAGACCATTAAACTCCTCCAATATAACGTTTCAGAAATTGTTTAAAAAAAAAAAAACCTTTTGTCTGGAGCTAAAAGCTCAACAGATGAAATAAATTTAACCAGATTATCATCTTTCTTTCCTTCTATTCCTCAGTCCGTGGCTTTTTGCCTTTTTCAGTTTCTTTGTCATTGCCTACTTTATTTTTTCATGATTGACTGTAATATGTTCAAAAAAACAAACACACAAGCCTTGAAGAATATGTTGACAAATCACTATAATAAATCACTAAAACTAGCCTTAATTTTTTTTATGTAAATTTTGATAAACCCTGTAGGCAGCAATTTATAACAGATCTTAGCTCCTTTTTATTTTTTATGGGTACAAAGAGCATTGACAACAGTAGTAACATTTGAACCCAACCTTTCTTTACCATAAGGATCAAATTAGCCATAACAATTGAATTAATTCACATATCCAATAATGTCACTGGGTGGCTCCTTGTCTATAGTGACAAGGGAAAGGCTGCACTCAGCAACTAGATGCTGTTTCACAAGCAACATGCTTTCTACACTGTCGGCACATAAACTTTTTGTAATTCATCAAATGCTTAAGTCAAAGGTACAGATCATGCAAAGGTGA
>NW_015154537.1:3794-5025 GCF_000732505.1 Cyprinodon variegatus | reverse complement strand
TAAAGACCAAATCCTTTTAGCACGCTGTTGATAGATCAGTTTGTACATTTTTTAGCGTGCGCAGTGAAATAGCTCACGTTTTTATACACGCAAACCTTTGATAGATTCAGCCCTATATCCACAGGTCCTGTGACACTGTGGCCTTGCAAATGGTGTGACAGTAAATCTACCAGTTATGCATTTTTGAAACATTTTAGGGTGAGGCTTTTCCACCACTGCCGGACAGGCCGATATCAATGCCTATATCTAGACCAGAGGTTACGGATTAGTGGGCCGTGGTCCAGATCTGGACCCACCTGCTGGCTAATCCAGACCCAACCTGATTTAAAACATTTATAAAATTACTGCATGTTGTCCGACGACAGTGTCTAACATCACTTGCGCCACTTCTCCTGTTAATATGGTAAAGCCATCTGGAACGTGGGGACCAGGCTACACGTGATACATAAGGCTTTGAATCCTGAGGTTGTGAGTTTGATCCCCCACTCCCACAGACTGCCACTCTGGGTCCCTGAGCAAGACTCTTAACCCCACACTGCTCCCCGGGCGCCGCACAATGGCAGCCCGCTGCTCCCCAAGGGGATGGGTTAAATGCAGAGAATTCATTTTGTTGCTCTGTACTTGTGACAGTGGAATGACAATAAAGTTGACCTCTATTCTATATTGGTAACACAGTAGGTTAGAAACAGCAGGTAATTAACATTTTATGTAGTTTAAAATGCAACTTTTTATGTTTGAGGGATGTCTTCAGCAATAGAAGAATTGGATTATAAGATACACCACTATGTCTGCACCAAAAACAGATTACGAATAAGGAAATAAAAAACACTCTAGGTTGGTAACTTGGTCAATAAGAAACTGGTTCATTCATTGTGTAAATTTATTCCTTTGACAAATACAGTTTCAATGTAGTCCCCTTGAAACAGCTTATCAGGAAATAAAGTACTACAAAGATATGTTTAAGGTTGTCAAGCCAATAGAGGCAGGTCCTTTTCATTCTCCTTAAGTACTGAATAGACTTATTGAAAACCAGCTGCATCCCTCCAGAAGAAAAAGTGTTTACTTCAAATGAAACCCTTTCATGTCAGGCGATAGGTTAAGAGATTGTTGAATTATGTAATCCTTTGCGCTGAGCTCATCGTGGAAGAAACAAAAAATGTGCAGCATATGCTGGATATGGGACCAGGCTTTCAGTCAACACTCGCCTCTATTTAGTTAGCACTTTTGTACA
>NW_015154537.1:0-1219 GCF_000732505.1 Cyprinodon variegatus | reverse complement strand
GCATTGTTGTAGCGGCACAGCTCAAACTACTTTTTTTCTTAAATTGTTTCTAGATTGAATAGAGCGTGTAAATGATTCTTGTTTTTAAAGATTGCCTCGGGGCAGAGTGCAAAATACGGGGGGGTCTGGGGGGGCTCGACCCCCCCGATTAACCCATGAGACCCCCTGAAAGCCTCAAAAGCAAAAGTTAAAGGGGGTCATAAATTGTGTCAAAAAAATTAAAAATAAAATATTTGTTTGTCACTAATGGTCACTAAAATGTTTTTAAGCTCAACATGTCCAGTATTAAAATTCAAAACCTTTATTCACAAATATGCTCTGTTTTTTGCCAAGTGGAGCCAGCCAATCCTGTTCGCTTATGCAAATTAGCTATGTGGTTTTCTGCAGTTAATAACACAGGAAACGTGAAACAGATTGCGCAAAGACAGCAGGTCTTCACTCCTGTTTGTGGACCTTAATGGACCTCCTCTGGACAAATTCGACCCATTTCCATTCTTCAGAAACTGGAATAAAGCAGGACGTGTGCGTGTATGAAAGAGAGAGACAGACAGCGAGACAGACAGTCTTTGTGCGTGTGTGTGTTTTCATAGACTGTCTATTCAGGCTCTTGCCCGCTCCACCAGATTCACAGAAAGCTTCATCCACCAAGCTGTCAGGAAGCTGAGCCCCCCTCAAAAAAAAATCATCCCGGACAAACTGTCTCCTGCACTACTATTAATACTATATTTATTTACTGTTCTTTTGCACTGTTGTTACTGTTACAAATACTATATCTTACGTAATTGGTAATAATAATAATAATTTTTCTGCTGCCATTACCATCTGTCTTTTTGCACTAGCATAAGTATTGCATATTTTATATTATTGTACATTTTATATTTTATTGAGAATTTGAATGTTTTAATTTTAGTATTAGGAATGGATCTTATCTGTTGTGTCTGTGCACTTTATCTGTTTCACTGTTGGTGAATAAGAAACGTCCTCTCAAGTCCTTGTATGTCTGATGAATCTGAAGAATTCACATTACAGCTGACTTTGACTTTAAAATTTTATAGGCCTACTGCATATTGAGAAAATTTAGATCGGTATTGTGCAACAATCGGGAGATGGGGACCCCCCCAAATATTGACATGTATTTTGCACACTGCCTCAGGGCCTACAAAAACCTATCATCCCTCAAGTAAAATCTTTTTCTCTAATAATAGGGGAAAATTGTGGC
>NW_015154536.1:3945-5027 GCF_000732505.1 Cyprinodon variegatus | reverse complement strand
TACCCGGTGCACCTTTTTCTAGGGTAGCCAAACTCTCTGTGTTTTTAAGAAAATAATCTCTAAAAAGACTTAGCTCTGTCTGACTGTGATTGTGCCTGCTCTAGAGTCGATCGTAGCATCATGTCATCCAGTGTAGTTGAAGACTTCCTGCCTTGTTCCAGCACCACAGAAGATTTAGCCAACATCCCTCAGTGACTATAGACCTGTTGCTCTGACATCCCACATCATGAAGGTCCTAGAGAGACTTCTGTTGGTTCACCTCAGCAAGCAGACCAGCAGCTATCAGGACGCTCTGCAGTTTGCTTATTACCTTGGAGCTGGAGTTGATGATGCCATCATATACCTGCTTCAACAAACCCACTGTCATTTAAACAAGGCAGACAACTCTGTGAGGATCATGATCTTTGATTTCTTCAGAACATTTATTTAACACCATTCAGCCTGACTGACTTTGGGAGAAACTCCAGAAGACTCAGGTGGAGGTATTAACAATCACCTAGATCAAAGACTACCTGCCAGACTGACCACAGTTTGTTAGACTGAAGGCTCAGCTGCCTGATCAAGCAGTCAGCAGCACAGGAGCTCCACAGGGGACGGTACTTTATCCATTCCTTTTTACTCTGTTCACCTCTGACCTCCAGGACCAGACAGAGTCCTGTCATCTGCAGAAATACTGGGATGACTCTGCAGTCATTGGCAGTGATGGGACTAACGGCGCTGAAAGTAGTGCCGTTACTAACTGTGTTACTAACGCTGTTACCTTGTTTTAGCAACGAGTAATCTAACTAATTACTTTGACTGTAACTGTAACGCAGTTACCATTGCAAACACCCCGTTACTGCGCGTTACTCAGGTCGCACAATGAACCTTTTTTCATGATAGGACTCGTGCTCGCTAAAGGCGCATAACAGCCGCCCTGTGCTCGCGCCACAGGAGAACTTTGGGGAGCGTGAACGCTCAAATGATAGCTTATATGGAGAAAGGGAGAAATTTGAATGGATGGATGGATGGATGGATGGATGGATGGATGGATGGATGGATGGATGGATGGATGGATGGATGGATGGATGGATGGATGGATG
>NW_015154536.1:0-2105 GCF_000732505.1 Cyprinodon variegatus | reverse complement strand
CCCTCATCTTTAGAAGTTTTTAAGTCTGTAAAAAATAAGTTTTTGAGGAAGAAGAAGACTTCCTCAAAAGACTTTAAAAACTCAGAAGCTGATCAAATATCGGGTTAAATATCGGTGGGGTGGCCGATGTCCGATATTCAGTTTTAAGGCCGATACAGGCCGATACCGATAGGGGGCCGATTATATCGTGCATCCCTAATGTGCTGAAATATATTGCATGTTATGTTGATAAAAAAAGCCACTCAAACAATTTTTTAAGGCTAATGCACAGACACAGCATAAAGTATTTGGCATCATGCATGCACAATTTGCAAATATAAAAATACTACAGCATTAAAAGACATGTACTTGTAATTCAGTCTTGATGTAAAATCTTGAAATTATATGTAAGATGTTATAACAACAATTTTGTCATCAATACATGTCTATTACATGTAAATCATCAATTTAGCACTTTTGGCACATCTGTATTATGCTCCATTTTATTGTGATGGATCTGTATAATATGTCATATTACATGATTTATAAACTTCATTGACTTGATAATGACGATGCAGTGTGATGTGCCTATTTTTTATTATAAGTTAAAGTAATCTACTTATGCTATGAAACAGTCAGTGTGCGTCAAACTGATTAATTATCTTTATTGTAAAAGTCTTATGCCCCCCTGAAAATGAGAATATCATTGCTTTTCGATGCTGTAGTGCACATATTGTTTACATTGCGACCGGTCTAACAAAGGAGAACCAATATGGCGGCCGGTGGCTTCACTCCACCCCTCACTACTAACGGGCAATCAGTGATCCAGTGAATAAATAGAGAGTGCCTTCAGATGCTGCAGATCTTCTATCAGTCTGCTGTGGAGAGGCTGATCTGTTCCTCCATCATCTGCTGGGGTAACGGCTTCAGAGCTAATGACTGAAAGAAGTTCAACCAGCTGATAAAGAAGGCCGACTCGGTTCTAGGAACTCCTCTAGAACCTCTGGAGATGACTTCATAGAGAATGATGAAGATGATGGACAACAGTGAGCAGCTTCCTCATCAGTCTGTCAGACTGTAACAATAAGATGCGGTGAAAGACAGACCTTCACTGAATAAAATCTCCAACCAATCATTGAAAAAAAAAAAGACCTACAATAGTTACAACATTAATTTTTTTTATGGCCTCAGTTAAGGATTTTGGATTTAAATTGAATTAACATCTAATGTTGGTAAAAACTTCTGATAGCTGTGCAATGTAGTAAATGGCAAGTACTCTGTTTAAGATGGGAAAAAGAAGCTTCAATGAGTGCCTAAGTAATGCAATTCACTTTATTAATGTAACACATTTCAGCTCAAGGTACTTTACAGAGACAATTCAATTAATAATAACCATGGAAACCTTAGTATCATCTGTGCTTTCTCCACATTGTAAGACATTTGGAGTGACATTTACTTGAACAAAACTAGGAAAGTGTTTTATTAAGAAATGTTTGTAAAGTTCACACAATAAAATCAAAGTTGATTTTACTCACTATCCATTCAATCCTTCCATTTTCCGTTGCTGCAAGGCAGCAGTGGATCCCATTTCACCACTGAGCAGCCTGATTTTACTCACTAATAAGAGTTAATTTAATCTTATCACCAATAGATATACATTCGTTTAGTGAATTTTACTGATCTCATAGTTTTCTTTATTTGTAATTAAAATTGAAGTAAATTTAACACAACTAATCTAAATTGGAAGTAGTTTCAGGAAGCCTTTGACTGACAGCTCGTCATCCATAATTGAAGACGACAGCTGGAGGAGGGACAGTGGCAGAGTCTTCTTCAGCGTTTGCGGTAGGTGGGGTAAATGGTAAGCGTCAGTCAAAGGCTTCCTAACACTACTTCCTGTCTGATTGAGTCTGCAAGGCCCAATCAGGAGGAGGCTTACAGAAGAGGTTTTTCTCCGCCCAACCTGTCAAAACACATATTCCTTCATATGTGGAGAAAATCAGTGCGAGGGCAGAGAAGCTTTTGAGAGTGAAGCCATCCTTGCACTTGGCCACTGCATAGAAAATCGTGCACGCAGTGACATCCCCAGCATGATCCCGAGCACACCTGGGTGGAGCTGGTGCGAGGAG
>NW_015154535.1:3551-5030 GCF_000732505.1 Cyprinodon variegatus | reverse complement strand
AGCTATAGAAATAAACTGAATAGAATTGAATCGCATATATAGCTGGAAATGTGTTAATGCAGCTTTTATGGTTTCTAATCTGGTCGCTTTCTTTCTGTTACGTAATCTCTGCTGATGACGCATTTAAAGACCATCGGAAAGCTTATTTTCCTGGTATTTTCCCTTCTACCCAATGAGGCGTTTAAGTGCTGTTGGAATTTACTAAGTTTCGTGAGAATTGGTAGAAATAACCCTGTTTTCTCTTTAGGTTTTAAGTTTATAGTCTGTGTTATTTCTCAGTTATTCTTTTAACATATTGGTTTTATTTGCATTTATTGTTCTTTTCTATTTTAGGTAGATTTTATTTTCTCTGTTTCTTCAGTTACTTAATTTAATTTATTCTGAATTTCTTAGAAACCATAATAAGAGGCTCAAAGAACAATTCTTATTCTAAGGGCAACTGATGTCTGCCATCTTTGTTCTGGCCGGATTATAGATTAAGGATTAAAAGTTTGGATTATAATCCAACACCTTCTTCACAGCTTTATTTCAGAGCAGATGTTAAGAGCTTAAATATAAATCAGGGTTTCCTTGATTTCTTTAATCTTTCTCTGTTTTTCCTGGAGGCCTTTTTGTTGCTCTATTAGCTGCGCATCAGAAAAATACAAACTATTTGATTTATGACTAAATGATGAATGTGGAACATTTTAGACACATAAAAATAGCTAAAAACAAACCCTAAAAATGATGCTGGTGGAAGGAAGGAGGGATGGATCAGGTAGGGAGAGAGGGAGGGAAGGATGGAAGGAGGGATGGATCAGGTAGGGAGAGAGGGAGGGAAGGAAGGAAGGAGGGATGGATCAGGTAGGGAGAGAGGGAGGGAAGGATGGAAGGAGGAGCTTTCTCCCTGTCCTCCTTTTTCTCACTCGGGACGCGTAAATCTGAGTGAGAGCAGAGAGAAGAGAGGAGCAGCAGCGACCTGCAGACAGAGGAGGGAGGAAGAGGAGCAGCAGCAGCGGGGCTCTGCGTGTTGGATGTAGCTGTTTTGCGTGGGTTTGTTGCGGGGAATGTGCGGCTCTACAACTTTGTGAATCTGTGCTCTCATGGTGAGAGGCGGACGCAGAGGATGGGAGTAACCTGGTCCTCCAAATGCCTCACACTCCTGCTGGCCCTCCTCATAGGTGAGCAGCTCAACTCCTTCTCATCCTTTTATTCTGATTCAATCTTTGCACCTGTCCGATTTCACGCAGCACTCTCCACTTTTATTTTTTATTTTTTTATCTAAATTGCAAATTAAACATGCATTTCTTTTTTTTAACAGAGCAAATTTCGTTTTAAATAATTTTAAAGATGAAATAAAATCAGGTTCGTTTCTTGTCTGCAGCTTTGGGTCGGAGTTCAGCAGCTGCGCCTGTTTTAACGGGAATTCACTTCACATTAACGCTGCGTGTGCGCGCGTGCGTGCACGTATGTGCGTTAACAAGGGGAAAGCCCCCCCCC
>NW_015154535.1:0-1151 GCF_000732505.1 Cyprinodon variegatus | reverse complement strand
CGAGTTTTAAGACAACATACCGGTAGATTTTTTAAAATCATTTTCTGTTTTTTTTTTCTATTTTCATGCAAATAATTAACCTATATATATTTATTTAAAGCACTAAAATGAATAAAATAATCCTTTATTCGCCGATATGACGTAAAATTAGCAGAAAACTCATACTTACGTTTTTTTTTATCTCTACACTTTGAGATAATTTTGCTTTTTTCCTGCATTTTTCTGCATTTGTGAAAGAATAAATCAAATCCTTTCTTTTAGTGAAAATAAAGTGGATTGAAAATGAAACAAAAAAACCGCAAAAAAAAGATATACTTGCGACCAAAATGTTTTATATAAATTAAACTGTTTTTATCCTTAAATAAAGGCAAATTTTAATGAATAAATATCATCAATAAGTGATAAATATATATAAAAAACAAAATATCAAAGCAGTGCAATTATGAAAAAAATATATAAATACGCTTTTATTTAGTTTTGAGTAGATTTTTTTTCTATTTAATTATAAAGCTAAATTTTTTACAACTAAACCAACAAACGAAAAAATATATAAAAAATACTGAAAGCTATGCAATTATAACCAAATTAAAAACACCAATATTATTAAATAAATGAACTTTCAGTTTAATTAAAACTGAGTTTTGACCAAGATGGTTTAAATAATCAAGTAAAATAAATAAAATATCGAATTGTTAAAACAAAAAGTATAAACAACCATTTATAAACTAAGCATTAAGCATTACAAACATGAAACTTTATACGGTTTTATTTAGCTGAGTTTTTATAAACTGACTGAAGGTTTTATTTTCTAAACAATTTCTAAATTCTCAGGCTGCAAAAATCACAATATTTCACCTCAAACCGGTTTTATGTAAAAAGCTTTTTAAAAATAAAAGCATCACTTTTAGATTTCTGCTTCTTTTTCTTCTTGTTTTGTGGAGCGAACAGCGCCACCTGCTGGGAAAACCACACAGCAAAGCTAACTCTGCCTGCTAATCAACAGTGGAGCAGAATTTCCTCTGCAGCTGCTGTCAGATTTTCAGAGTTAATTTTACTCCCATTAGTGTCAAAATGAAGAAGATCTCTCAGAGGCTGGGGGGTTAATAATGTAGAGTTACAGAAGTTTACTCTCTATGGGTGTCAAATTTTAC
>NW_015154534.1:3549-5033 GCF_000732505.1 Cyprinodon variegatus | reverse complement strand
CGAAGTGCTCTGTTAGGAACATAAGGAACAATCAGATCTCTGATATCAGATGGAGCTTGGCCATTTAAGGCTTTATATGTGAGAAGGAGGATTTACCCCATTTTTGTGTTTTTTTTGTTGTTTTTTTTATCTGAATCTTTGACGTGTTTATCAACCATATAATGGGCCCTGAATCACCCATCTGTACTTATGGGTTAGTTAGTTATGAAGGGATGCCATGTGGCTGACTTTTCCCGCTCTCTCTAATGGGTGAATTATTTATTTTGAAACCACTGAGGTTTTTTTTACGCTTGCAGAACGTAAACAAATAAAATAGCGTCCGATGTAAATATTCTGTCGAACATGTTTGAATACGAGCAGAATGAGTTTTTATCAACCTTGGCTATGAGGCTGTTTCTACGATTCCTTTCACAACCTTTAGTATTGATCTTCTTAGCGCTGCCCTGCAGGCTTTCATCTTCCTGCGGACCACGCACTCAATTACATAAAAGGCTTCCTAACAATGAGGAAACCAGGCTAAATTAGCTCAGCTAACTGTAATCATGTGGTCCCACGGCTTTCAGCTTGCCCACTGAGGCCCGACTTTAATGGTGATGTGCGGCGGGTAATCTGGACTGTAGGGAAGGCGTCAGGGCCGTTCCTGCTGTGTGGTCTGAGAGGACAGAAGTGTGGGAGGGGACGGATTAGACCACGCTTGAATGATCTAAGCTACTTTTGGTTGAAACGTTGAGTAGAATGAGCAAATGTCAGCCGACAGGAGAAGTTGAACTTTTACATTTCAAGCGTCTCTTAAAATCTCATCCTTTCCTTTAGACCTACTTGTGCCGCTCTAACCTTTCCCGTCTTCGTTTGCTCAGGAAACGGTTGTAATTAGTTAAATCTCGCCTGTCCGTGTCGCTCAGCCAGGATCTGGATGCTCACTGATGACAGTCGTCTCCTTTATGGCTGCCAAAAGATGTGCCTGACTGAATTTGCTTCTCTCCACAGACTGTTTAATTGGATCTTTACACAATAGGTGCTGGAGTGGAGGAAGTGCCTGTCTGGCTCTCGGTCTAATAATAATCAAAGCTGTTAGAAAGACTTGCCTGAGCGTCTCCTCCGCTGCACCGATGGGATCAACCTCAGCTTCAAACCCTCAGAATAACAAAAACATTAAAAACATAATCCACAGAAAAAGGCTCGCTCGTGTGTTTACGACCTTCCAATGCTATAAGAAGAAGTTATACCTCTTAACATCGTTAGCTTTTCTAAATTAAAAACACAAACTTTAATAAACTTTATTTGGGTTTTATGTTATTGGCTGCAAACAGCATGTAACTTTACAGTTAAAGGGATATTATAAGGATTTCCTCATTTTGCTTGCTTTAAAGAATCTGGGCGAGGCATGGGGAAGGTTTACTAGTGGTTCCTAGAATTTCTAAAAGTAGAATGGGAGGCAGATCTTTTAGTTCTCAGGCTCCTCTCCTGTGGAACCAACTACCAGT
>NW_015154534.1:0-2659 GCF_000732505.1 Cyprinodon variegatus | reverse complement strand
AGTTTGTTGAATGATGAATGAAGCTAAAGGTGCGTTCAGACCGATTTCCTCCAGCAGGGCTGCGAGTTCAACGCTCTGCATTTCAGATAGGTTTCCCCCCCCCACCTTCTTCAATTAGATAAAATTGGTGCGAAACGTTCGTGCAGCAAAAAATTTCGTTTGTACTGCCATCATTTTAAAGGTATAAAGAAATGTTGCTACCAGCCCCCCCCATTCTAACCTAGGTTAGCAACTTATAATTTATATGAAATTCACAGTTTCAGCATGACCAGATGTTCACTGACCTTTGACCTCTACAAACTATTATTAATATCATTAAAATGATAGCAGATGCTTTAAAATATGTATTTTAATATATATATTAGGGCTGGTCAACGATTAAAAGTTTTAATCGCGATTAATCTCATGATTTCCCTGATTAATTGTGATTAATCACATTTTTATTCGCCAAAAAAAACCAATAATGAATTCAAAAGTAGTGTATAGCCCAATTTTATTTTAAATGTTCTGTCATATTAAGGAAGTGCCATAACATTTGGTCTGCAAACACTTAACATCAGCATTTTGTTTACAGTAGCAGTTAAATAAAAACTGCCCACAAAATCCTGAGTCACAATCATGACATTAAAACAGGACATTTCTGAGGTAACAGCAGAAACTTTTTATGTTTTTTTAAATCAGGGAGCAAACTAACCAGTCTAGTACCAAAGGTCCCTGTTAGAGTGAGGTGAAGTGTTACCGGTACGTTCAAAAATGTAGGTTCATAAAAGAGAAATTGAGTCTGCACAGGATAAGGATTTTTGACCTCTGCAGAGGGAGAGAGCCACGTTCAGCTACATCTACTCTCTGACGGGCTTCCTCAGCAGAAGCCTTTTTATTAGCAGATCATAACACATGGGGTGGGTTACAGAATAGAGTGTTCTTCTGACAAGGCAATTGATCAGGTCATAGGACAAAATGCTCCTTCTGATTGGATCACAGAACAGAGTGGTCTCCTGATAACTGTGATTATCCTTGCACAAACATCAGCAGTTTTCTACCACCGTTGCATGACAGTTTGCAGTAAACAGAATTAAGCATATCATTTCTTTAAAGTTCCATATGTACATACAATAACTTTATAATCAGCATTGAATAAACCTGACATGAAGCACAAAAAAAAAGTTCACTGCTGGGATTTACTGTGCAGGGAAATAGTCTAAATATACTAATCGTCCTGCAGTCTGCAGCGATCCACTTCGCTATGGCATTTTTTAGCTTCTCTTGCCTTTGTTTATCTATACTTCTCCCACACGCTGCATCTAACGTAGTCTGCTTCGTTAAATGATTTGCTGGTATCAACTGTGTGTTTCGCATTTAGGTGATATTTTAGATCCAAACTACTCCGGTGATAAGACAATTCAACTTTGCAGTGATTACAAATAACTTTTCTTCTGTCGACTGCGCCGTCTGAAAGAACTTTAAAATGAAAACGGCCGTGTAAAAGTGCCGTACCCTTCTCCATGTTTGTTGGTTTGTTTATCCGCCAATTTCTTGTCTTTTCCGGTTCCGGTAGTTTTTAGTTTTACAAAATAAAAGCCTGGGAGTGACAGACTTTTACAGTAATAAAATAAATAATAAAAACTGCGTTAATACGAGATAAAATAATTGTCAGCATTAATTGATTGATGAGTTAACGTGATAATAACGAGTTAACTTGCCCAGCCTTATATATATATATATATATATATATATATATATATACACTACTCAAAAAAATTAAAGGAACACTTTGTAATCAGAGTATAGCATCAGGTTAATTAAACTTATGCGATATAGATTTGGTCAGGTCATTAGCAGAGGGGGGTGTTAATCAGTTTCAGCTGCTTTGGTGTTAATGAAATGAACAACAGGTGAACTAGAGGGGCAACAACCAGACGACCTTTAATAGTAGTTAAAAACATTTCTTTGAGGGAGAAAGTGACAAAAACGCCTCTACTTTAGGTGAGGCGTTAATTTGCTGAGTCCAGCATTAAATTTACAGTTGGATTCGTTTGATAAGATGCAGAGTTATATAAAAAGATCTTCATTCTAACGATATTTGGCTATTTGGACGAACATTCATCTCATTATCGAAAACAAATAGAGAAAATTGTAGGAGCTATTTCTCCATTTTCAGTTAAATCTTAGAATTTGGATTATTTATTTAGATTTCTTATTTAGAATATGATCTGTTTAGTGATTCACTTAATTAGTTAATTAATTTTAGCTTGGGATGTGGGTGTTTCACAGTAGGGAGGTCTTAGGTAGCTCATTATGCACATGGGTGGTCATATGGTTTTTTTTTTTTTACCGGTTTTCATTTTTCAGTCAATCAGTCAATCAAAGAACAGGTGAGGGAATCAGAGTGAGAGCAATAGAAGAATCCTGTGAATCCTGCAGGCTGTTTGTCTGAACAGACAAATAAAGCAAGCAAACAACTGGATTTTTGATCTTTTTGATTTTTTTGCCCTGCTTAAGTCATAATCCACTGTGCACCATGTGGCTATTTGCATTCAATTCACCTTTTGCTTTCACCAACTTTAAGTCTTAAAGCTACAGTGTGTAATAATTACAGAGATATACAGTCAGAAATGTAATATATTATACATAACTATGTTATTTATCATCATCTACGAGC
>NW_015154533.1:3898-5037 GCF_000732505.1 Cyprinodon variegatus | reverse complement strand
CCTGAAAGAGCCAATCAGTTCAGTTATGATCGACCATTGAACATCAGGTTTATCATTCAGTCTTTTCCTGTTTCTCTCATCCTGATCATGGATGGTCAAACGGCCAAACCCCCATTAGGACCTAATCAGGAGTAGAAAAACACTTGCTCTGCATACATCGCTGTCTAACTGAGTGGAATAGGTCCACACTTATGGTACATCCATCTAGACTTGGGCAATAAGAGAACCAGCAGCACACAGGAGAGGTCAACACAGCTATTCAGCACCATTTAAAGGTCCCACAAAGGCCAATTAGATATAATGACCCATACTTGCCCTCCATTAACAGCACAGATCTTTTTCACATGCGTGAATCTTGTCCAAGATCAGAACCGTGTCCCCTGCTCTAGTTAGAGCTCCAAATCTAAAGGACAGCAGTGCAGCACATCCGTCCGTGTCTGCGTATCAGCTTCAGCCTCATTATTTTTACGCTTAGAGATCCTGAATCGATATGACAGAAATTATAGAAGACTACTCCTCACTTTTAGTGTTTCCTGACCTTTAAGACCTACAGTTGATTTGTGTTATACGCAGAGGATCCTTTCCCTTCAAATGTGAATCTTATATCTATGGATGAACAATCTAAAAAGGGTGATGATTTCTCCAGAGGCATCTTTTCTTTTCCTCTCATTAGCCAGCTGGAAGCTGAACAGCTATTTTAAGCTTTCCATCCACTGAGTGCATTCCTCAACAAATATTTTCCTTAACAGACATTGAAAGTATTATATGTAGCAGAATAGAAGTTATTGTTTTTCTGACTGAATTTCAGGAACCAAATCAAAACAAATCTAATTACTAGTAACTTTCCGTTTTTCTTTATGTGCTGCACCTTCCAGAGCAGAGGGCCAAGAAACTGGTTCTGCAGTTTCTTCTTTATAAACATGTTTTACATTTTTCTGGAACTATTTAAAAAATGTGAAATCAATGCCAACTGATGATACTCCTTGAATGTTATTTTCAGGTCTTTAAATCAGCCATGAGCAGCCAAGTCTAGTGATGGCAGAGAGCTTAAAGGAATAGTACACCCAAAACATGATTAGCCTTCATTTTCTACTCACCCCCATGCTGAACAACACTCTGGAGTACTTTTTTGATATCTC
>NW_015154533.1:0-1411 GCF_000732505.1 Cyprinodon variegatus | reverse complement strand
CAATATTGAAGCGTTGTCTGTGCTACACGCTGTGGGTCTAGATACGGCCGAGGCGGCGAGGAAGTGGGGGCGAGTTTAGTCGGACGACGGAGGGACATGAGGGCCAAAAAGAGCGGAGATCCAGGTGGAAAAATGGTCCCAGCGTTCTCACGCACCTCGCTCTTCTAGCGGGTCAAACTTCACGAGTTGTTTTCCGCAATTTCGGTCATAAAAGCAAAACAAGCCGGCCTCCTGTCTGCCGCGCTGTCTGCGGTCAGCTACAATTTGGGAGCAGCGGAGCGTCTGTGGAGGGGGGGACGTCGACACCCTGGAGGCGAGGTATTGCATTGCACTCATTGCACTGATTTTGTGCAGTATTTTTTGATGCAACTTTTCTATTTCTGTAATTTGCTGTTGTTTCTCAAAAAAATGCATAACGATATTACAGCTTTCATAGATTTATTTCAAATTTGAAATATTGTCTAGCCTGTAAGGTGTAAAACAAACAAAACAAAAATGAACCAATTAATCGAATGGTGTATTCTTGAGTATTGAAAATAATCGAATCGTTGGGTCAGGAAATCGATACTGAATCGAATCGCCACAATGGATGTGATTTACACCCCTAGTAGCTACCTGGAAGGGCTCCTGAGGAATGTTTTGGCAAAAAGGGAGGGACAATCAGTACAATTCTTCAAGCTGATTGGATAAATGGCAAAGTTGCACTTCCCTCCCATGTCCAGCTTTTAGCCAATCACAGAGCTGTGATGGATTTAATCTCTTGATTTGTTTCATAGTTAGCGAAGTTAACTGATAAATAAAACGATTACCAGATCTGGCCAGGAAGATTGGCAAACGTCTTTCCTATCCACAAAGCCAAAAAAACCAGATCAGCCATGTTTGTTTAGCTTCAGCTGCTTCTGGCTGACGTCATAAATGTCACAGTTTTTTATTTGTTTCAAAACAGTTGTGTATTCAAGTCTAATTACATCCTGCTTACAAAGTAAAAAATATTTAAATCTGACCCCAACCTGTAACAGATGGGTGGCCTCCTAAAAACACGTTGAAAAATGTTAATTTCTTATATTGATTTATATTATAATGACTTAATTTAATATACATTTCAAAAAGGGAGCTAATTATTTGCATTTTAGAATAAATGTATTTACTGAAAATCATATAAAATCATTGAATTTAATATTTTAATGATCTGATATGATTTATAGTGTAGTCAATGTAGACAGTGTAGTCCTGTTTCTCTGACTGTGACTAACTGGATGTTTTCTCTTCATCCTCTGACATGGGAGCTGGCTCAGAGCTCGTCTGCCTGGCTGTGTGTTTCCTGGACGGGGCCGCCTGTGGAGCTGGTTTCCAGTTTATTTTCCATGTCTGCTTCTGTCTCCTTGAACCCCAGTGGGCCTCAGCAGATGGC
>NW_015154532.1:4547-4890 GCF_000732505.1 Cyprinodon variegatus | reverse complement strand
AGTTAGTCCTTAGGGTTAGTGCTCAGAGTTAGTCCTTAGGGTTAGTGCTCAGAGTTAGTCCTTAGGGTTAGTCCTTAGGGTTAGTGCTCAGAGTTAGTGGTCAGGGTTGTTGTTTAGGGTTAGTGCTCAGAGTTAGTCCTTAGGGTTAGTCCTTAGGGTTAGTGCTCAGAGTTAGTGGTCAGGGTTGTTGTTTAGGGTTAGTGCTCAGAGTTAGTCCTTAGGGTTAGTCCTTAGGGTTAGTGCTCAGAGTTAGTGGTCAGGGTTGTTGTTTAGGGTTAGTGCTCAGAGTTAGTCCTTAGGGTTAGTCCTTAGGGTTAGTGCTCAGAGTTAGTGGTCAGGGTTG
>NW_015154532.1:0-2416 GCF_000732505.1 Cyprinodon variegatus | reverse complement strand
AGCGTGGAACAAACGGACGACGTCCCCCTGGAAGAAGGAGACGGCGAGAGCGTCAGCAGCAGCAGACCTTCCTGGAGTCCCCCTCAGGTCCACCCCCCCCCCCCCCCCTAACACCCTCAGGCCTGAAGCAGCAGGAGCTTCTCTCTCTGACATGCTTCTAGTTTCACTCACTCCTTTCAGGACCTCCTCTCTGTGGTCGCTGAACATCATGAACAGGTTGATCTTCCAGCTGGTGTTGCAGTTCACCGAGTTCACCTGCAGGGGGAGTCAGAGATGCATCAGGTTGGATCCTGTCTGCAGCAGCTTTAGGTTCATGCCGGGGACTATTTGAATGATTGTTTGGAGGGTCTGGTTGTTTCTATTTGTTTTTATTAATTTTCTTTTCCTAGTTTGAATCCAGTTCTGCTGTTTTCTATCAGTGTTTCTGTTTATTTTCAGTCTTCAGTCGACGGTTGCCAAGCGTCTCTAGAAAAACGGAATGGTTCCGTATTTAGAAACAGAATTAGCTGTTCCGTATTTAGTGGAAAAGGAACACACTTTGTCCCGTATCACTGTGAGAGTAAAAAAATAGTCACGGGCACGTTTAATACAAAACTTACGGTAAACTTGTTCCCGTCCCTGTCCTGCATTGTGACCAATGAGCTGACAGCATATATGTAACGATCCAGAATCCCCTCATCCCATTGGTCGAGCCAAGTGTTGCTCACAGAGAATTTATCGGGAGACAACAGAGGAGTTTGGGGGACGATCGGATGAATTTAAAGGAAAAGGAATCCTGGCAGTCCAAAGGAACAGCAGGGAGGTGGATGGAGGTTCTCCAGGCTGCTGACCTTGGTCCTCAGCTTCCATCTTCCACTGGTTTTATGGAGGATTTTCTCCTTAATGAAGAACAGATGGACTGATGGGCAGAACAAATGTTCCACTGAATGAATTAAAGCTGAGCTTATTTTCAGCCTCAATCAGAGTTTTACTCTGCATCTCTGAAAGACAAATCCTGACGGCTGCAAGAGCTCAGAGGAAAGACGAGTAAAAAAGTCGACCATCGCTACATAATGTGGTATTAAGCTAATGATAAACTTTCTGTTTTCCAACTGTAGCCAAAAGTTATTGCATTAAAGGCACAAATATGTTTACAAGTTTGCTGTTGCACCGAAAACCTGCACTTTTTATTTATTTATTTATTTATTGTTTTATACAAATTTTTAGATTTTGAAGAGAAGCAGGACAGGCTGAGGTTTAAGATACTTATTTTATTCAGCAAAGTTTGTTATTTTGTATAAAAGTGAATTACTGGATAATATTTGTTTTCCATGTGTTCATGTCGCTCATAGATATGCATCTAATTTAATGCAGATTTAAGTCAAATAGTTAAAAAAATAATTTGACACACAAAAGGGGCAGAAATAAAACCACCACCCCAGGAGGGGTGAGGGCAGTCGGGTCAGCTGGGACCTGCTGGTGTCTCTGCTCTCACCTCTTTGCATCCTGGATGGTCGCTCAGTTCATAGTTGGAGGCGTGCAGCGGCTGGCCGGCGTTCACCGGGTTCAGGATGACTTTATCGCCCACCACCACCTGCAGGACAAACAAAACTATAAACTTTATACTCTAATTATCCCAGAGGGAAATTCCCTCTCTGCATTTAACCCCTCCCATTGGGAGGGCAGTGGGCTGCCATTGTACGGCGCCCGTGGAGCAGGGTGGGGTTAAGGGTCTTGCTCAGGGACCCAGAGTGACAGTCTGTGTGAGAGGGGGATCAAACTCACAACCTCAGGATTCAAAGCTTCATGCCCCACCCACTAGGCCGCCACTCCCCTTACAACACCAGGAAGACCACCGCGAGAAACATTAAAATATAAAAAAATATGCATAAACAATGTGTCCAAAGATTAACAGCCAGTTTAAAAAAATGAGTCTTTATTCTGGATTTAATTTATTTATGAAACAAATCAGGTTAAAAAGACGAATGAAGGAAAACTTTAAATATTCGACTGCAAATTAGGAGATAATAGAAAAACTAAAAGGTTGATTTTAAGAAATCTGAATTATTCAGCGACTGTATGAACTAAAATAAATCAGCCGCTGATTCAGCGGCAGCCATCTTGTGAGGGTCATGTGAGGTGCGTTTGTTTACGTTGTCTCCGTTGGCTCGGAGCTTCCAGAAGGGCTGGATGAAGAGCCAGGAGCCCTCGTTCCCGGTGCCGTCCAGCGTCACCCTCATGGCGTTCTTCTCCAGCAGAGCCGGCAGCCGTTTGTTCACCGTCAGGTACTTGTTGCTCTTCATGTGGAGCAGCTGAACACAGAGAGCACAGAGTTACTGGACGGCGTCAAGCCTCAGAGTCCAACATTCAACCATCTTATAGTTGTTTTCATTTCCAGTTCTTGTGATCTGGTCTTCTGAACCTTTTAGATGTCTCT
>NW_015154531.1:3835-5041 GCF_000732505.1 Cyprinodon variegatus | reverse complement strand
GATAGATAGATAGATAGATAGATAGATAGATAGATAGATAGATAGATAGATAGATAGATAGATAGATAGATAGATAGATAGATAGATAGAATATGTTCTTGTTTGTATGTTTTTATGCTTTTATTTTGCAAGAAAGGAAAACGTTCCCATTTCAATAACATTTTGTAGATTTTAAAGATGCACATACAAGCAAATATTGTAGCACCCCCTTTAGGTCAGTTGGGGAATAACTGAAAAGGAGTTTTGCAGAAAGTCTCAAGAGAATGAGTAAGCAACATGCAAAGTGGGTTTTTTGCATAACTTGTGTGTTTGTGCATGTTTTTATGTATGAGGTAAGAAACGATCTGCCCCTCACCCAGCTAAGCAGCGCACTGCTTGCACCCTGTCACTCCCACAGTAGTTTGTCTCAGCCGTGTCTGTCAGTCACTGAGTGTTCTGTCTGTGGGGTGTGTGTGTGTGTGTGTGTCTGTGTGAGATGGCGTGCATTTGTGCAGGCTGAATAAACAGGTTTCGAGTTTCCTCTGAAGTGTTTACTATATTATTACTTCCAAATAAAATAAGGAAAAATGTCACATGGATGAGAGATGCAAATCATTGATAGGATGAGATCATATTGGATGAGATCACCAGTCCAACTGAAGGATCTGAATGAAAGTGCTGTAAAGTGCCTTGAGATGACATGTGTTATTAATTGCTGCTATATAAATAAGCTGAATTAAATTGAAATTGGTTAAAGAAAAGTATAAAGAAGATTTGGGTAGTATGAAATCTCAATATTATAACCTACACTCAACATGCCTAGTTTTGATAAGCAAAAACAATAATCACCCTTCATTTTTGGGGTTTCATCTTACAACCACATGAGTTTATCGTTTTTCTCCACACAGTTGGAGGGGATTCTAAGATGTATAAATGATCAATTATCCTTTTACTGATTCTGAGATGTGATGATTAAAGATGAGCCAAGTAGCTCATGTCGAATCGACCTGAAAACTAGCTCCTATTCCCACCTCTGGTTGGGTTTTTCAGTGTTTATACTCTGGAGCTGCCAAAAAACTGAAAGAAAGGACAGGTTCATGCATGCAAACTCTTAACAAATAATGGTAAGCCTTTGGAGGCAAAAGTAAAGACTATAAAAATAAAATAACACAGCCCCTAAGCCCATTAACTGTCACATCCCGGACATATGTGGTTCCTACAAATTTG
>NW_015154531.1:0-1369 GCF_000732505.1 Cyprinodon variegatus | reverse complement strand
GGTAGGATGGATGGATGGATGGATGGATGGATGGATGGATGGATGGATGGATGGATGGATGGATGGATGGATGGATGGATGGATGGATGGATGGAATACCTGATTTCTTATCCAAAATTTGATAAGAAGTGAATTATGAAAATATGCAGTTTTAGTCCACATTTGTCCAGATCTCTAGAGCAGGAAAACTGAACACCACAATAAGCACTAATAAAACAGCGTATGGTCAGACTGAAAGCGAAGCTCATGTGGTTTTTACATTATATCACATGGATTTCACTATTTGAATCTTAATTTTGCTAGTATTTATTTAGGGTCTTCTGCCCAACAGTCTGTTCATCATGGATCATTTTAGTCCCCAGCTTCTATCCTGATACATCCTCTGTATCCCCAACTCTCAGTCTGTTTCCCACCTCCCCCTAATTCCCTGATTTATCCCCTGCTCTGTTTTCCCTGGCCCACATGGCCCGGTAGTTTGCCCCAGCTCAACTCATCCAGAACCAATGTCATTCAGATCCAGTTAAATAAATGGCCCTATAAATTTGCTCCAATAACAAGTCCGAGTGGTGCTGGAATGTGCGGCGGCTTGTTGAGGACGGGACTGTAGGATCCTGTCAAACCAGAGACAGAAAAAGCTTGGGACAGTGTGAGAAACACTGGATGTGTTGTTGACGGTTGAATGTGAGTGTAAGGTTGACCCACTGGGACCCACAGAAAGAATGGGCAAGAGGGAAGCAGAAGGACAGGGTTCTGGGCCCCGTCCATTTCTCTACCTTGAACGAGGCCTTAGGGACATTTTAAATCAGCCCACCCAAAGAAACACACACACCAATCAGGACTCTGGCAGACTCGTCTAAAACAAGGGTTCTGCATAACTATGCGTTTTCCCTTGACAAATGCACATGCATGTTTTTCTCTCTATGTTGTAAACTTGTACTTCAATTCTCATAACTTGTCTGCATTGATAATGAGAATGAGTGTTTTTGACTGTTTTCTGGATAGTTGCTGATTCTACTGTCCAGCAAAACTAATTATAATTTCTAAATAAATACCAAACTATTTTCAAATGATCTTCAGGTGACAACTACAAACCTTATTGTATAATTGGGCTTCTATATGACAAGGAACACAAAAAGTGCAGTTATATGTTCTTTTTTGAAAAAATAAATAGTTTTGTGGTTTGTAATTTAATCTCATCACAGTAAAAGCTGTTAGAGGTTTGTTGGAAAACATTAGGGGGCAGCCAGTGTCCCGGAGAACAAGGAACAAATTAACAGGTCAGGGATATAGTTGTGTAGAAGTTGTATATTAAACAGTTAGAAGTTGATTGAAATACAATAATTTCGATTCCACCGAAAAACCATGAAGT
>NW_015154530.1:3473-5042 GCF_000732505.1 Cyprinodon variegatus | reverse complement strand
CTAACTTCATAAAGTTTCAGTTCAGCCTAATCCAAAAGGTAAACATTTTCCATACATTTTCCTATATTTAGTGAAATTCTGCACAACGCTAATTATATTGAGACCAAGGCACTAAGATGCAGCTCTAATAGCAGTTCTGCTTTGGCGGTGAGTACCTCACTGGAATCGCATGTTCTGATAATTTACCCGTTTGTAAAAGCTACCCCGGAAAATGGGCATCATTGTCAAACCCATTGTTTCAACATATTCTCATTATCAGTTCGTATGAAATCGTACGAAGAGTTATGCACAGTATTTCGTATGTTTTTGACGTTTTTCCTCGAAAAAACAGATCAGTGCGCATGCGCAGCCAGACAGACAAACTGGGAAAAACAGTGCAATAATTACTTCTTCATGTCTCTAACTAGGTTGCTTGCTGTTTTGCATCTTAGGGTTGGGGTAAGGGTCAGGGTTAGGGTTAATTGTATGTTAAATTCTATGTTATTTAATGGTGCGTAAGGATATCTTTTCTCGAGGCAAGACGTAAAAATATGACGTAAAAACCGTCAAAAACGTACAAAATTACTGTGCATAACTTTTCGTACGATTTCATACGAACTGATAATGAGAATACACCGATTGCTTGATACCCGGAGAAAGAAGAATTGATTAACTTTTGAAAAACCCTAGATCATCTATCTAAGCCAGGGGTGTTCAAGTCCAGTCCTCAACTACTATCCTGCAACTTTTCTGATGCACCCCATTTTTAACACACCTGAATCAAATGAGTGGCTCGTTACCAAGCCTCTTCTGGGCTAAATGACGGGATTGAGCCTTTCGATTCAGGTGTGTTAGAGAAGAGATGCATCTAAAAGTTACTGGATGGTAGCTCTTGAGGACTGGACTTGTGCTCGAGTCCAGTCCTCAAGAGCTGATCTAAGATATTGTGACAACAACTATGCCACAACCAGTGTTGCCAACTCAGTGACTTTGTTGCTATGTTTAGCGACTTTTCAGACTCCTCCAGCGACTCTTTTTCAACAAAGCGACTAGCGACAAATCTAACGACTTTTCTGGTGTCTGCAGTGGAACGCCTCCCCCGTCCCAACCCCGTTCTCCCGCTTCCGCAGGAGTCCCTCTCAGCGCTGCGGTCAGAGCCACTGCATGTTTACCCTCAGCGTCCAGACTGCAAATGAGCCGCGCACATGCGCTGGGATTGACGGCGCAGGTTGATCAAGCTGGACTCAGCTCCCTCAGTTGCTGAACCTGCCATAGAGAACCTTGACCAACATGACGATGACCCACTCTTTCTGTGAGCAGGCGAGCACAGCCTGTGTGTGTGGGAAATCTTATTAGTTTAAAAAAATAACAATAATTACCATTATTTGCTCACATTGTCATTGATTCTGTGTAGGATTTTTTTTTGTTCCATTTACATTGTTAATGTTAATGTAATGTAAAAAAATGTATGGTTCAAAATGTTTATATTTTACTATGAGTTTTAAGCTCCTTAGTGGACCACAGGGGAAAAAAGAAAAAGTAAAAAAAAAATAATTATGCAAATTAGGCAATGACGTCATTCAGCGACTT
>NW_015154530.1:0-1079 GCF_000732505.1 Cyprinodon variegatus | reverse complement strand
TTTTCAAAATGTGAAACATTAGTGCAGTGGTTTATGTTAAAATAAACCTTTGGGTTAAGTTGTCGCAAGCCTTTTTTTATTGTCTTTCTTGTGAATTTGGTCTTAATTTTTTTATTTCAAGTGGCATTAAAAAGTCTTAAAAAGTCTTGAATTTAACTTGCTTTATGCTGTAGGAACCCTGATTACAGTAGCAGCCATTCAAAATGGCCATTCCCAGTCACATGCCAGCTGAATGGTAGACCACTTCTCTGTAACCTCCAGCAAGAACCCCTCTAACTTCCAGAAGCTGGAGTGACCTCCTCCTTCTCCTGGGCATGCATATTTTTTTTACTCTGACTCCACCCTTTCACTGAATTACAGGGCCTGACCAGGAGAAGGTGCTTCTCTTTAGATGTTAATGTCAACAACTCTTGGCAGAAAGAATATTTTAGTACAGAGATTGATGTTTAAAAAGGAATTGTAGGGGACCAGCTAAGGACCCGTCAAGGAAAGTGGGGACATTTTGAATGGCTTGATCTTCAGAAGGTTTGATTGTCTTAAAACTTTTAATTTACTCACAGGGCAGATCTTCAAAGAAGGTGCAAAGTGATTTCCATGTGCAATTCAGCAGACAATTCCTGCAAAGCTTTTTTTTTATCCATCTAAACTCAACTGCTGCCTTTTTAGTCCTTATTAAAGTCAGATGCAAACTGACTTGTCAAATTATCTGCAGTCATTGTGCAGTCAAGGTATACTGTATATAGTATATTATATAATCATTATTTTTCTTTGAACAGTTATTTTTACCTCCAGCTTTAAACCTTATCTTTGTTTTACGAGAACACTCTACACAGCTTGTTTTAATGTGCAGACCCCAATCAGTTTGCACGTCTTTATATTTGAACGGCAATATTTGTAGATCATAAGCAATAAATCTAGCATCATTCATTTGAAGTCTTTGAATATTCTTTTATGTCCTTAAAAAAATTTATTGAAAGGATCCTACATTAGGATTTTACCCACATCTAAAGTCCTCTATTCATTCTCAGATGGAACAAGTATAACAAGCCTTGGATCTGTTTCAAATATATCTTTATATA
>NW_015154529.1:2533-5045 GCF_000732505.1 Cyprinodon variegatus | reverse complement strand
TAGATATGCTTAGAATGAGCTGCACGATAGCGCATTTTGTAACATTGTTGTCTTTCAGCAAGGTCTTTGGGCATAACTTCTTTGTGTTGGACAGGAGATGGAGCATTGAAAGTCCAAAAAATGAAAAATAATGCCTGTTCCATTCAATACATAAAATGCAACCTAATTTTCTCATTGAGTCTGTCCACAATCTTTAGCACTATGCTTCATATTCCCTTCCCAGAATCAAGTGTTTAGATATCTGGTTAAAAAAAAAGATGATTTTTCCATTTTTTAGATAACAGTCTAGAACAGTGAATTTCTTTAAATAATCTGCATGTGTGTGAATCCATTAGGTATCTCTAGCCCTTCATGAAAATCTTTTCCTAAACAGCATATTTGGAAATGTTAATTCAACTCAGAGGGGTTTAAATTCCACACTTGTCTATTCTGGTCCTCACCAGATCAAAGTAAAAGTAGCACTTTTGAACGTGTTAAACAGTCAACACATAGCAGATCTGGAACAACACTCTTAATAGTTGTAATAAACACATCGATTTCAATTTATCTAACACTACTTCATAGTGTCAAATATTAACACTACACACTAGTGTTAATAACTTAATCCGTTTTCACCCTATTTTGCTGTGTAGTGTTTACTGGCTCATCTTAAGCCCACTGTGTCTGCCTCCTTCCAAGTTTACTTTGCTCTTGTATTTGTTTATGTATGATGTTTCCTGGATTCATGGCATAAACCTTTTCATATCATTAACTCTCTGGCTACAACAGAAACAACGCTCAAAAAACAGACGTACACTTCCAGACTCTGCTCACTCATCCCTGGCTCTCTTCACTCTCACAGCGATTTAGGTTTTTACAAGCAAGAGTCTTTTTGTATGCGAGTAAGAAGCTTCCCACAAATATGAACATGAAAAAGGGTAGCTTGTATTTAATTTCTATCTTGCTGCGGTAAAAAAAAAAAAAACCCTGAGATGTGCAGAGGCTGGACATGGCTTTAGTCAAGACTGAAAATATTACTATGTATTGAAACTTTCCAAAAAAAAGGTCAAAGATCAGCTCAGCAGATCATTTTTTATCACTTGTTTTTCATGTAATTTTTAAATTTGATATTACTTTTTTACATTCGTCTCTTTAATGGAACTAGTATTTGTTTTGCTTTTGCAGTTTGGATTATATTGTTGTTAAATCAAATTGCACAAACAGGCTTGCCTTGCCTACATCTTCAAAGAGCTTGTTAATCTGGTTCCAAGAGGAACATTTTTTATTTAATTATAATCACAGAACCAAAGAATGTCTTTTCATATTAAAGTCTGTCCTATTTGAACATGTTTGCTTTTTCTTTTCAACAAAAAATTTTGCATTGTCTATTTGTCATGGAATATCTGTTTTGACAGTGTATGTGTGTTCATTTTAGTCTAAAAACCTATGTTTTTTTCAAAATCACAGAAAGCCTGATCAGTAGTCCCACGATACATACACAGCAGTAATTTGTGACATTTTGCCACATAAATGGGAACGTGGGGAGTACATGTGTTGAACAGGAACAGGGTTTCTATTTTTTTTTTCCTGCGGTCACTCTCCTTCTGTTCCTCAGCAGAAGTACTGAATGTCTCGCTGCTCCAGCAGAGCGGCTTAGCAGCAGACAGAACAAAAGTCTGTGGCTGTAAAAGGCCAGTGTCAATGAAACCGAGTGAGTGTGAAGCTGGCACAAAAGAGAACAGATGCTTTGTCCCCCTACTGCGAGCTGATAAGGTATTGCCTGAAAATTGAACAAAAATATTGTGCAGAACCAGCACTAAATACTGAATCTACACCATTAAAGAACAATCACAAAATTTCCAGAAAATACTGGTTGTTAAAGTGTCTTACTCTTTCTAAGAGCAGGTAGAATGCCTTCTGTGGGTAAAAACTGTTAAATGATCGTGCAATTTCATCCAAAATATACCCTTGCATTTGCAATTTTTACTTTCTACAAATGTGACGATCCAAAACTGAATTTTTCACTTCTATTTAGGTCCACAGTTTCTGAGCAGCTTTATTAATAGTCTATAACAACCAGATAATTGCCAATTTACACTACCCCTCTGAAACTGATCCGTGCCGAGTTCGGACAAAGCTCGGAACAGTTACCCATGCCGAGCTTGGTTCTATTGATGATTTACGCATCACGCTAGGATGGTTCCTCATTTCCTATCAGCGCTCAAAGACACTACAGCTCTCAAGGCGGGACTTACGCAAACAAAAATGGCGGCGCCCACAACATTTAGAAACTTATGTACCTGGATAGCATTCTCCACCCAAATTTCAATGAGAGCCTCGGTCTCAGCAAACCCAGGTCGCACCATTCTCTTTTGATGCAATTTATTGTTAATAAAATGAGAAGAAGTTTGTGTTCTGAACAGCTGAAGAGATCTGTGAAAAAGGGTGAACTGTAAAGTGCCTTGACCCACTAATAATCTGCTTTTGGCTCTTTTCCGATTTGACTGAAAGGCCGAGTCTGACCCCTTGCTGG
>NW_015154529.1:0-1124 GCF_000732505.1 Cyprinodon variegatus | reverse complement strand
TTTTTTTTTTTGTTTATAGTGAGACTAGTATAATATTTGTCTGCATGTAGAATAAAGCACTATCAGTTTAAGAAATAAGTCGAAGGCATGGCAGTGATGCAGGGTGTAGTATACGACCCATGTACCAAGGGTTTGGTCTGTGTCGCAGCCTTAACAGACCCCAGTTCGGGTCCCAGCCTGGTGACTTTTGCCATATTTAAGTCTTCCACCTCTATCTAATCCAATTTCCTGTCTGTCTTATTTCAAAAATAAAGGCCACTAGAGGCTAAACATATTTTAAAAATATATATCAGTCCAAAGAAATTGTCAGCATAGTAAAATCTTAATTGGATTTGTGATTGGTCTTAAAAAAACTGCATTGGTCGATCTCAAGTTCTAACCCATGTCAGTCCAGGTTGTGAGCTTTAGGAGCTCTGCTGTATGTCACCATGACCAACTTCTGTAGCCTATGGATGTTTTTCAAATGAAGCTGCCACTTGATGATTTTTGATAAACATGTGATTGCTGTAGCTGAATCATGTAGCTGTAGCTCTCCCGTTTGCATTTGTGACCCATCATTATTTTCATTATTTTAAAACCAACATCTTTTAAAAAAAATCCCCCCCCCCCCCCCCCAAAAAAAAAAAAAAAAAAGGAAAACAACTATTTTTTGTAATTGGGTTGCACTATAAAAAAAAAAATATGTGCATATCTAATGTTATCAAAAAAGCTCAAATCTGTATCATGGGTTGCAGGCGTGTCAGGATTTCCATTGCTCAACATTAATATTCAGCATCAAGGTGATTAAAATTCTAGATGAGATGCTGCTTCTGCCAAAACCGTTTCAAGGTGAAGCTAAATATCTGATGTGTGCCGTCTCCTCTGTCACGTCGTCTCTCCTTTTTTTGTGGCACGCTCCTTAATTCCAGCATGGCTATCTGTTAGACCATATGCCCACAGTAGGAACCCTGAAGAGGCTGGCAGAGGGCCCACTTAGAACCAGCAAATAAATAATGGGCCATTATGTTCAATCATATGCTCAGCTATACAGGTCTAAAGCTCAGAGCTGCAGAGTGCAGTCTGCAGAGTGAAAAAAACTAGGAAGAGTATAAGACATCTGTAAAGACACAAAAGGATCCTTTATG
>NW_015154528.1:3000-5045 GCF_000732505.1 Cyprinodon variegatus | reverse complement strand
GAATAAGCCCTGGTTTAAAACTTCTTTGTAGACGAGAGATGTTGAACATTTCCTCCTCATTCAATGATTTATTAACCTTTATCACCCTGCTGCTGTCATACACAGAAATATGTCCTAAATTAAGATGGAGGTTCTGGCTTGTTTCCTTCATCAGATAAAAGACTGATCTGTAAATGTATCCCTTTTCCTGGGGCTTATGTTGCAAAGCTTTGCATTCTTGAAAGTTGGACACAGCTTTTTTTTTTCAGGGTTCTATAAATATATATATTTTTATCTCTTTTGTGTTGTATTTTAGTCTGTGGTAATGATATTGTAAAGCCTTCCAAAGACATCAGTGTGATGTAAAGTAGAGCAAACATCTGGAAGTCAGAGGAAAGTCAGATTTTCAGGCCAAAACCTCGACTCGGCCCCGATGCACCTGGAAGCTGATAGAGCTGTAAACTTGACAGGATTACTTTGACTTGTTTAATAAACTGCCTCAGAAATTTTTGTTCAAACTGATGTGATTTATTGTACGATTCGACTCTGAGAGACCCAGCCGTAGGTTTCTGAATAAAACCCATATGGTGTCTGGAACTATCTTTGTTTTCTCCATTACAGAGTTCATGCAGGGGAATCCTTTAGGGGCTTTTAAGCAAACATGCTTTCTTTTCTGCCAGAAGCCCCAGAGAGGATCAATACGGTTCTCCTGTGTTTGGTAATATGAAAGTTGAGAGCTCTGGAGACAGCACGGTTAAAAACAGATCAAAACATCCAAGCCTAAACTATAAAGAGATGAGTGTGAGAATAGTTTTTGGCAGAATCTAATTCAGGGTTTGGTATTTTAGCAATTTGAAACACTAAGGTTTTAGTGCTCTATAAAAAACAACCACATAAGAACATAAGAAATCAAAGCCCAAGCATCTACACCACTCACACTTTTTAGTGGCAATTTTTAGCTCCTTATGATCCTTAAAAATTGTTACAATAAAGGAAAAGGAGAAATAACCGTTATGGTTTATTTTACCGTCGTTATTTAAAGGATGATAGTCAATCTGCCTTTCCACAAAAGGATGATATAGAAAAAAAAAGGCACTTTTGGCTGTTGGTGTCATGTTGATTTGGGTTTGTAAAAGAATCAAGGAATCATTTTAAGTACCAAAATGTAACCTTGTGTAATCCACAGGCTCTAGGTGTGTCTGGCCGTTGTCGTCATGGTTACTTAGGTCAGATTCACCAGGATAGATCAGTTTATCCAGTAGAGGAAACAAAGGAGCTACCGTTCAGGAAGTAGTGGAGTTATGCAAAGAGCCCCTTAAATCAAAACCGCATTAAAATACTTTGCGCCACTATTATACATGTGGGAAAAGGGGGGGGGGGCGGACAGGCGGACACAAACTTACCTCTGGATAAATTCAAGTGTACATGCAGCCTCTTCTTGATATTGTAGATTAAAGATGTAGTACACTGAAAACAGTGCAGCAAGTCCTGTCACAAAGGTTGGTTGAATGCCCTCACATACAACATGGCTCTCGAGACTGATCATCCAGTGCCCATCAGTCACATGGTCTTTGCCACCTGAAAAATAAAATAAAAAAATTATAGCAAGTATTGTGACTTCTACAAATTACCTTTACCATTATTTCTAAAACAACATTGTCCAAACATGTCAATATTTGTAAATATGAATCATCAAAAAATGACTAAGTAACGATGAAAACGGATTACTTTAATTATTTACCTTCTTATCTACAAGATATATCAAATAATGTTATGCTAGCTTACTTATTACAGCATGACAGATTAACTAAGCTAACTTTCAAACAGCTACAGTCTGCATAAAAATGACAACTGTATGACAACATCATCTGACAAATAAATTATGCTCCAACTTACCTTAGGATTGGCTCATAAAATGCAGGATTCAAATGGATAGTCCTTGTAAAGAAAATTCTAGAGGTTGCTTACATGTCACAACGACGTGTCTTCTTGAGAAATACAGTAGCATTCTGTTTAAAGAGAGCCTCCTTGCCGTTGAATCTAACATCAATCCCAAAAGGCAATGC
>NW_015154528.1:0-1086 GCF_000732505.1 Cyprinodon variegatus | reverse complement strand
CTTTTTTCTGTAATAGATCAATAAACCCAAAGAGTTCATATTTAATTAATAGTAAAATGATACATGTGTTCCCACCCCCCATCATAAACCGTTGGTCTGCAGCCTATCATATCCAGAGAGCCATTTTGTCCTTAGTCAAAGTAATTTTTCAATGCAACAAAACCTATTATGTTTGTGAAATAACATCTGTATCCATCTTAAACAGCTAAAAGCAATTTTGTATTTTTAGCTTTTAGAATAAGGAAAAACATAAAATCATTCATAAAGCCAAAGCAAGGGTTTTCTTCTGATGCAAAAACATGATGATATAACACATAATTTCCAAGCTAATTTGAAGAAAAATGGCTTTAGAAACATATTTCTTCTGCTTTTGATGTCCTTATGTTTGGAAAATTCAAGACAAATATTCTTTATAAAAACCCCTAAAGGTTCTAAGACTGGTATTTATCATTGTAGTATAGTTAGTTCTTTATATAATTTTTAGCCCCTCAGAGCCATTGCAGAGGGTCTGGAGCTGCAGGTTGCAAACCCCTGTTCTAAACAATCCAAGCCAACAACCCTTATGGTAGAATGACATCACCGTCCACCTTAACAGGGAGGCTTTAATTGCAGATGCCTCCAAGCATCCAGTGGAAGATCTGGAGGAGCAGCAGATTTCTAAAGCTCAGGTGGGTGAGTCTGTTAATAGAACAACATATTTGCTATGCTGTCTGTGAATCTAGGCTTTATGTAAGATTTACAAAAAGAAATCTGTGTAAAGTCTTATTGAAGCTTTGCTACCAGAAGGTGCTCTGCATGTGAAATGGCATTTATGAATCCGACACTTTGCATTATGCACATTGGCAGCATAATTCTTTGGAGATGCTGCTCAACGTCGATTGAAGATGTGTGAAGCTAAATACAGAGAAACCCTGGAAGAAAAGGTAAAAGAGACACCTACTGTGTAAAGGACGTTCATTCCTTTGTTAAAAATGTTAAATGTGTGATTTCTTGGGATTGGAAGAAGCAGGTCAAAGATTAGATTCTGAAGCAGAGTCGATACCAGGAGACCAAACAATAAACTACTTAAATATCAAATATCTAACC
>NW_015154527.1:3288-5048 GCF_000732505.1 Cyprinodon variegatus | reverse complement strand
GTCCTGATCTAGAATAACACCAAGGTTTTTGAGGCTTTTTTAGGCTTTGTCTGAGGCCAATTTAATTCCAATATAATGAAGTGACTTGTGGTCCAATATCAATGCCATCTGTTTTTTCTGCATTTAGGAGCAGAACATCTTTCTATATGGAGTTTGCATGTTCTCCCTTTGAATGCGTTGGTCCCCTCAATGTACCCAGTTTCCTCCCTTTGTCCATAAATATGACTGTTAGGTTAACTAACTTCTCTAAATTGTCCTTAGCTGTGAGTGTGTGCATGAATGGTTGTTTGTCCTGTTTGTCTCTGTTTTGCTCTGCAATGGACTGGCGACCTGTCCAGGGTGTACCCCGCCTCTCTTTATCTTGCCCATTGACAGCTGATCATTGACACTGATCCTTGTGGTACTCCACAGGTAGTCTGTTTATTAACCCTAACCGTATCTAAAAAAATATTATGATTGACTGTATCAAATGCAGCACTGAGATCTAACATGACAAGTACAGATACAAGTCTGAGGCCATGAGAATATCATTAGTGACTCTCGCTATTGTTTCAGCGTTATGATGAGCTCTAAAACGCGACCTAAGTTCTTCAAAAAGGTAATTATGGTGCAAGTGCTTACCCCCTTTTCTTAGCAATTATTTTCTCAAGAATTTTAGATAAAAGGAAGATTAGATATAGGTCTATAATTGAACAGTTTGCCTTAATAGAGAGAAGGTTTCTCAAGTAACAGTTTAATTACAGCTACTCTCATAGCCTTTGGTATATATTCCAGTATTTTGGATAGACTTGTCATATTAAAAATTGGGATTGAGGATCAGAAACCTTCTTAAATAAACTGGTTGGAACTGGATCTAACAAGCAAGTTGAACGCTTAGTTTTGTTATATTTTTTTATTTTTAAATAGAAAATCCCATAAAATCCTCACTGCTAAGAGCACCGGGAATGGGTGGTTAAACAGCACTATGGCTCGGTGTGAGTTTGTCAACTGTATTAAAAGAAAATGTATCATTATTCTTATGGTTCCTTATTTAGAGAAATATTTTTCTCTTGTTTTATGAAGGGTCTTTTTGTATAGCAGTAAACATTTTCCAGATTAGCTGGGATTCCTGTAGATGTGTACAGTGCAATGTTCTCTCCAGTTTTCTCGCATTATGCTTCAAATTATGCCTCCCTAAATTAAACCAAGGAGTCAACTTCCGATTAATACATTTCTTTTTTTTTTCAAAGGGGCTATGTTGTCTATGTCTATGTGGTTGAGTTATGATGTTACAACATCTGCAACTTTTATACTATGTGAGGATTTCCCCCTAATCTGGCCAGCTTCATAGGCATGTGTATAGCACAGACTTTAATCTAACGACACCATACTGATGAAATAGAAAATAAAGCCATTTACAACTTTTTCAAAGCCTTTTTGTGCCACCCAAGAGTGAAAGCAATGTCTCTCCATTTGTTCTTCACAAGATGTTGACAGTGGTGGTAGTTGTGAGCTAAAGAAAAACACCGTAGGAGCTGTTGTTTTTCCATTTTGTGATGTGCAGAAATTCTGTCTGCATGAATAGGGGATGGCTTTGAAGCTAATAATGACATCATTTGGCCATGCTGAACTAGCATAGACATCAATCATGAAGCAAGCCATAAGCAGTGCATAGAGAAGAAGTAACCCCGTGAACAAAATCATCAATATGTGAAGGGGATTAAATGAACTAGTTAACCTTTGCAGTGTTATAAAGTGATACAGAGCAGGCAAAAATACTT
>NW_015154527.1:0-1515 GCF_000732505.1 Cyprinodon variegatus | reverse complement strand
TCCATAACGTTATGGAACACATTAACTGAAAAATGTTGCATAGTGTGCCTTTAAATTATAAATGGCGTTTTTACTAAAATTCCATATATTGTACAACACAGAAAAAGTTTAAGCTTGATTCAAATAAAAAAAATCTGCATGATTAATAATCCCTGTAGAAACATGTAGCATTTACATTTAATATAATGATCCTACTGCACATCTGTCACACACACAAATACCATTGCCATGCAAAAGCCTTCCTCCATATGTTACATAATGTTAACTCACATGACCTGTGTTGTAATAAATCAATTGCTCATTGATCTGCTTTCATGATGATGGCCATACGGTTCCAAACATTGACTAAAAATTATGTATAAACAAGCAGATCAGATAAATTGTGCATAATCTTGCAAGTCAAAATACCTGCTTTGTCCAACTATGCCTCTCACTCACGCTCTCTCTCTTCTTCCATCTGCCACATAGTGACACGGAAGCTTAGGGTGTACCACATCTAACCAAGTCATCCCAGTGTGCACAAGTGTGCGTCACCCTTTTATCCACGACTGCACATGCTGCAATACGAACGGCAGACAGAAAGACAGATGGTAATATCTATACCGATTTAAACAGAGAATAATGCTGAGGATAAAAAGAATGACATGAGAGGGAAAGAGTAGCAGAGAGAAATATTCATCTCATTCAAAGCCTCTGCACATCAGCAATCTGGATAAAAAAACAATTAAAATAAACTGGAAAAATAACCAAAATAAACTAAAACACAAATGCTTATTTCTAGTCATAATCTGAGAGAAAACACAATGAAAAAGATTTAGTTATAATTCAGAATTTAAATCAGACTTAGATGGATGTTTAGAGCAGTTCTCTATTGTTTTTGTTTGACTCAATGAAAGTTCAGAAACAGGTCAATCATTACCATAAACAAATACTAGAAAAGTCAGTTTATGAAATCAAAACTTTTTAGTATATTTACTGCTGAATTACTTAAGAAAAATGAAACCAAAAACATTGATAAGATACATTGATTCTAATAATCCCCGGAACACTTTATAATGAGAAAAATATATGTAGTTTTGTTAATAAGGATTACTTATGACATATTTATCAAAGTTTTTTTTTTTTTTTTTACCCTTAATATGTATTTTTATTTCTCGGTTCTGAGTTTTACAGCCTAATGATAACCTGGAAGGAGAAAGTTAAACAGAAATGAATATAAAGTCCTGTGAAGAATGGTGACCGGCAGGATTCTCCTGTCCTATAATGCTTGGGTGACATGATGATATAATGGTGCAGATTTTTGCCTTTATCTTTCCCTTTACCCTAATTATAGTGATGGCCCTTAAGACAATCATATGAAATGATCCCCTGTGTATTCTGATTGATCTTGTCTGCTTAGAAAGATGTCAGAACTGCTCCAACGTCAAATTGAAGACATTTAACATGTTGAATTTTCTTGGCCATGAATATATTGAAGTTCTCCTTAGGAGTGAAGAGGACTGATAGGATCAATAA
>NW_015154526.1:4026-5052 GCF_000732505.1 Cyprinodon variegatus | reverse complement strand
GAACAACATCCGGGGGCTTTGTCCGTTCTGTCTTCTTGTTCTTGTGAATTAGAACAGTACTAGGGCTGAGGATGATGGCGTTTTTCGAGCGCATGAGAACGCATAAGCACACAGATTGACAAACAGCCTTTGTTTTGTTTCCTGGTTCTGACTCATTCGTCTCTGGGTTCATTGGGCAGCTTTGCAGCTGGAGACGTGGTGATGATGCATCCCCAGAACTCTGCAGAGGACGTGCAGCTCTTCTGCCAGCTGCTCCGGTTGGACCCGGAGTCCAGGTTCTGTCTCAGAGCCACAGGCGACGCTCCAGGTACTCCTGCAGAACCGTCTGATGGATCTGGAGAGTTTTCGTATTTTTATTGGCTGTTAGGATTTCTTTCTCCAGCTTTTAGCAGAAATAAATCCCAACATGTTTGAGCTCAGTTGTTCTGCTCTGACCCAGTTCCACCCAGACTGCCTCAGCCCTGCTCCGTGCGCCACCTGGTGGAGCGTTACCTGGACATCGCCGCCGTGCCTCGCCGCTCCTTCTTCGAGCTGCTGTCCACCCTCGCCACCAACGAGCTGGAGCGGGACAAACTGACCGAGTTCAGCTCGGCGGCCGGACAGGACGAGCTGCACAGCTACTGCAACCGGCCGCGGCGCACGGCGCTGGAGGTGACCACGAGAACCGCCGCTGGTTCTGAGCAGATTGTTGAACCTAAATGTACAAAATCTGAGCTGGCTTCTTGTTGCTGTTGCAGGTTCTGTCAGATTTTCCTCACACCACAGCAGAAATCAGAGCAGATCACCTCCTGGATCTGTTCCCAGAGATCCAACCTCGGTCCTTTTCCATCGCCTCCTCTCTTAAGGTACCTCCTGGTCCAGAACCGGCAGGATCTCCCCTGTAGGAAACTTCTGACCCGCTGTGTCTCTCTGCAGGCTCACCCAAACAGGCTGCAGGTCCTCGTCGCCGTGGTCCGATATAAAACCAAGCTGTACAAACCCAGGAGAGGCCTCTGCTCCTCATGGTTAGCCTCTCTGGACCCTGAA
>NW_015154526.1:0-1244 GCF_000732505.1 Cyprinodon variegatus | reverse complement strand
AAAAGTCTCTAGATTTGGCGCTAGGAGCTTTTTAGAAATCAAAGTGCTAGAGGGGTCTGAAAAGTGGCTAAATATAGCGACTAAAGCGCTAAGTTGGCAACACTGCTCTTTGCATGGTTTGTTTTCAAATGGTTTGCTGCTGTCTGTTTGGACCTTTCTGAACATGTGCAGCAAATGGACATCCCAACTGTCCATCATTCTGGTGATATGTTTACGCCCCCATTCTCATTTATTGGCGGTGAGTCCGACATAGTGGAAAAACTGCTTGTATGAGCGATGCAAACAGCAACTTTAAGCAGCGTGCACAAGGAGAAATTGGTCTTTAATAAAATCTCCTATTAAGCCGGTCAGTTAAAAAGTTTCTGTGTTGCTTTAAGAAGAATAAATCTTCAGTTTTATGCTGAAACTCGTCTGGAAGCAGAACATTTTGGTAAATGATCTCAGTTTACTGCAACGACTGAATGTTAGGGCCCCTCTCACATCTTGGCAATTTAGCCACCATGACTTAAGGCTGATTTAGAAACCGGGTTAGTCTGCGTGTGCTTCGCCATGAAAGCAAATGACCCGAGTGTCTCTTTGGCAGACACTCTGCTGCACCTCTCTAAATTGTAGGTGACCGCAGACAGGAGGCCTCTGATTGGTCAAATCTACATTTGTTCTATTCTATGTATATTTCCTGTTTGGTTCCTTACCGGCTTGTTTTGTTTTTATGACCGAAATTGCGGAAAACAACTCGTGAAGTTTGACCCGCTAGAAGAGCGCGGTGCGCGAGAGCGCTAGGACCCTTTTTCCAGTTGGATCCCTGCTCTTTTTGGCCCTCATGTCCCTCCGTTGTCCCATAAGCTTCCTCACCTCCTCGGCCGTATCTAGACCCACAGCTAGTTCCTTATTGGCCCTCTTGCGTTTTGGCGTGGAATATCAAAAATATCTGTGACAATTTCACTGCGACACACTGCTGATAACCAGGCCTTTATGATTAACTTACACTTAACGTACGTCAACGATCCGATAACTTACCTGTAACATATGCCCCATGCATGGCATACGTCAGAAATTATGCCCAAAATTTCCTGACATATGTCGATGTGTTTCAGCGTACCCTAGCGTGTTCATAACTTTTGCAAAACTTACCCGTAACTTCTCCAACGTATGGCAGCGTTTTTTTCAGATTTTTCATACGCTGGTCTTAATAATCAAGGTGTGACAGGAGCTTTGACCTGCGTACGAATGAAACCTGACAATCT
>NW_015154525.1:0-5053 GCF_000732505.1 Cyprinodon variegatus | reverse complement strand
AGACACAGACGTCCATCCCCGTGAACACTGGGACGGAACTCAATGGGAAAGGAAAGGATTCTGATTTCATATTTCTACCGTTGCGTATATTAGCTGCGACATATGAATCATGATACTATGACCGAAAAAATCAGATTGACAGACGACCGTTGATAAAAGATTGGCCGAATTTAGTTGTACAAGCTAACCTATAACTAACTGGCCTGCATAAGATAACGGAAAAACCCCCCACAGATATTAAGACAGGATTTTATTTTTAAATAGAACTTTTCTAACTTTTGGAACAATATCGTCTGATAAAGAGTATATTTATATGTTTAAGCCCGAAAGATTTGACATTTAAATATGACTTCCATACGATTTTAAAAATTCATTGTATAGCATGGATGCATGAACACCTGCATTTTTTTCAGCATTAAATGCTGTTTAAAGTTACAGATTATAATTAAACAAACATTATGGACTATTAAACATGGTGAACTCTTGTAGAAAAATATTTCAGATATGTTGTTGTTTCCCCCTTTGTGGCTGGTATCCATGGAAACTGGAAAGTCATAGGTTTGCATTTAGGGCTGATGATTGAGGAGCTATCCTTGATTTATTTCAGTTATGACTCTTTGGATGTAAAACACTTCTGAACCTTGCTAGGCCAAAGATGATCAAATCTATTCCATTTATTTGATGTCCAGAAAGCACCAGCTGTTAAAGATGTTTACCTTTTGCAGCTTTATAAACATCAGAAGTCACTAGAAGGAATCAGCCAACAGACTGAAAATTTGACATCTGCTTTTAAGGAGTCTAATAAAGGGTGAAAAAAAGGCCATAATGTCATTAAAGTGACTAAAGTGAACAGCAGTGTGATAAAACTATTTTAATGTTGTTTTGCAGCTTTGCTCTCATTACTATCCTGACTGTTTTTAATTGGATTGATTTAATGACCATTTGTTCAGAGATTTTCTGCAGAAAAAATTAACTGCCGAACAAAGATCCTCATGAGTATAATCTAATTTCTCCATCTGAAAGGTTTTATTTCAACCTTAAACAGATCAATTATTTGCATACCTTGGACACTAATAGCAAAATCATGAGTCGGCTTTGTGTAGACCCAGACTTCATCAATGATTAGTTAAATATGTTTAATTAATGATTAATTCATTAAATAAGGGAAATCTGTTTGTGGTAAATTAGCTGAGGTTAATACAGATTTGTAAGATATCATTGGTCTTCTTGCCAAAGAGAACAAAAACAGGAAGGAACCACGATTCCATCATTGCTAGCTGCGTATTGAGGCTAGCTGGAGCACAGGTCCATCTAGTGAAGCTGTGGTCATAGAAGCCCTGTGTAACAGGGAGTTTAAAGGGGTCATAGAATGCAACACTGAGTTTCCATTGTCATAGATAAATAAAGATAGTTCAGTGGGTGAAATGGACGTACAGAGAAGTTCAAACCCCATCGACACCGCCTTTCTCTGCAAATCTCACAATTCTAAACTTTCCCCATAAAAAGGGCGAATTGGATCTTCGAGTTATGGCATCTCAGTGAAAAGGTGCATCTGTGTATGGCTCGCTGCTAAATCTTCAAATTAATCCGAAAGTCCGACCAATATTCACAATTTCACCAGTTTTGCTAACAGGAAAACGTTTACCGAAAAATCCCAAAGCTGTCCAACAACTGACTAAAACGGCTCCAGTGGAGAATGCGGCTAATATAGCTCAGGCTAACATGATGGCACTGGCTAACCCGGATGAGGCTCAAGAAGCGCCGACCAACCGCGATATTCTCAGAGCAATGAAGCTCGCTGAAGGAGGATATCAACAAACAATCTGCTGATATGCTGAAAGCTATTAAGGATATCAAAGGAGATATACAGTCGCTCACTGAAAGAATTGGGGAGGCAGAAGTGCGAATTTCTCAAGCAGAAGACAACGTTACATAGTTAAATCACTGGAGAAAATGGTGGAGGTGCTTTGTGACAGAGCTGTGGAGAAAGAAGACAGGAGCAGGCGCTCCAACCTAAGACTGGTCGGGTTGCCTGAAAAATCCGAGGGGTTTTTTGGAGACGTGGCTGCGAGAGTCATTAGGTGAGGACTTCACCTCGTCCCGCTTCGTGGAGAGTGCTCACAGCATTGGGCCCCTTAGCTCCAAACCTGCTGCTCCAAGGGTGGTTATAGTGAAGTTTCTGAGCTATCGGGACCGGGAAACAACTCTGAAAGCCCCAGGAAAATGAAGGAGGTAAACTAAGAGAACCACCGCCTCACATTTTTTCCTGACTTCTCGGCCGTAAGCTGGAGAGGAGCTTTGATGGGGTGAAAATCCGGCTTCGTGCCCTTAAAGTCCGGTACCGCATTCTGTATCCAGCCCATTGGATCATCACACACAATGACAAACGCCGGATCTTCGAGTCCGTGGAAGAGGCCGAGAAATATATCGATGAAATAAGCTCGCAGGCTGAGGGCAACATCAAGACATAGTTTATACTCATCGAATCTTTTTCTTTTTGCAGGGCGTCGCTGTGGAGCAGTGGATATAAAAAGAACAAATATTGCTGGACAGTGTTGTTAGTTGACAATTGTTTCTTTTGCCAAATTTGTTGGCATGAATCTTAAAAGTAACTCTTTTTTTTTTTTTCAAAACGTGTTGTTTATGTGTGGAAATATGAAAACTACTGTTAATATTTCTTTACTATACCTTTTATATGGTTAGCAAATCTAGCCTTAACTTTTAATATTTTGGTCAAAACACTTTTGTTTCTGTCAGCCAGCCTAGGCATGACCTTCATTATGCGTGTAGACTTTTACGTTACCCACTCAGAGATGCAACGTTTCATATAACCTGAGCTCAATGTTCAGAAGAGGTTAACACCACATTTAGTTCGGGGGAAAATGTGGAGATTTGGGATGTAGGGCTCACTCTGGGTATTGTATTTTTGTTGATTTTACATGACTTGTCAGTGAGAATAAAAAGGGGCCAAGGTATTATTTGTTTGCATCTCCAACTACATGATTTATGTCTGATTGTACTGTAATTAATATATCTAATTGGAATGTTAGAGGTCTGAACAAAATGGTCAAGCTTAAATAAGTGTTGGGCAGGATCAAACAGTTGAAAACTACAATATGTTTTTTTACAAGAGACACATTTGATTGAAAAGGATATTAATAAAATTAGATCTGGGTGGCCAGGTCAGGTATTTTCTTCTAGTTTTACAACTCATGCCAGGGGAGTCATAATATTGATTCATAAATCAGTTCCATTTGAACTAAAAAATAAATACCTTGACACATCAGGGAGATTCACCATTCTTAGTGGGACTATAATCTCTACATTGGTCAACTTTGTATGTCTATATGCCCCCAATGGGGATGATCCTGCCTTTTACCAAAACCTGTTTTTAACCATGTCAGCTTATAGAGGTTCATTTTTAATTGGTGGAGATTTCAATTGTGTTTTAAATCCTGCCATAGACCATTCAAATAGTTCTGTCATGTCCCATCACCAAACCAGGAAAACTATCGAGAAATATATGAAGGATCTTAATTTAGTGGAGGTTTGGTGCTTTTCAAGCACCTTTAAAACTTATTCACGAATTGACTTTTTTCTGGTCTCCTCCGGTCTATTATCTGCAGTCCAAAAATGTTGGTATGAAGCCATTCTACTCTCTGATCATGCCCCAGTTATTCTATCAATAGAATTGTCAAATTACTGTCGATCTTCAATCCCATTTAGATTTCAAGCTAAATGGTTTAGGTCCGAAGAGTGAATTTCTTGAAGAGAAAATAACTGAATTTCCTCAATTTTAATACAAACCAAACCAGTGCATCAATAAAATGGGAAGCATATAAAGCCTGTATAAGGGGGAAAATAATGAGTTATACTAGGCATAAATCAAGACTGCATTTGAATAAACTAAAAAACATTGAAAGGCAAATCAAAGAAATGCAAGAACAGATGTATCATTGCAATGACAATGACAAATATAGGAGGCTTCTTTTACTAAAATCAGAGTATAATGTGCTCACAACCAACAAAATAGCAACTAATCTGCTGTAGTTAAAGCAATTATATTACGATCAGGGTGAGAAGTCAAGAAAACTCTTAGCTTGGAGGCCTAAAAAGATACAGAAAAATCGGGCCATCAGTTTAATCAAATCACATAATAATGAGAATCTGATGGATCCAAAAAGTATAAATTATGCATTTGCTAAATATTATGAAAACTTATATACATGACTGTATGATCTGGTTGAACTGTAAAGTGCCTTGAGTTGACTGGTGTTGTGAATTGGCGATATAGAAATAAAGTGAATTGAATTGAGTATACATCTCAATATCCAGACACAAATAAACAGAAGCAGTTTCTGGACCAACTTCAATTTCCAACCCTATCAGAAGATAGTAAGAGTAAGTTTTGGATGAAAAGCTAAGTATTGAAGAACTTAAAATGGCTCTAAGCCACATGAATTCTGGTAAAGCACTTTACAAGAAATTTCCAGATAAATTACTGCCCCCTCTACTCTAAGCATTCAATGAATCTTATGAAAAAGGCATCCTGCCCCCATCATTACGTTTGGCAACTATTTCTCTTCTGTTAAAGCCAGGTAAACCCCCAACAGAAATGGGTTCATATAGTCCATTTCTTTAATGTCCTGTGACACAAAAATTCTATGCAAAGCTTTGGCTTGAAGGATTGAAACACATACTCCTAATTTCTTTCTCAAATGACCAAAATGGATTTGTTATTGGGCGCCATGCCTTTCACAATACTTGCCGATTACTAAATATATTATATGCAAAACAGTTTGCAATGGATCCTGCCTTGCTGTCATTAGATGCTGAAAAAGCTTTTGACAGGATCGAATGGGGTTATCTCTTTGATACCCTTAAGAGATTCGGCCTAGGAGAAAAATATTTAAAGTGGATTCAATTACTATACACTGAGCCAGTGGCTAAAGATGCAACAAACAGTCAACTTTCAACATGTATAACCTTCTGTAGATCCACACGACAGGGGTGCCCGCTGTCCCCCCTTCTGTTCCTATTTGCCATTGAGCCA